>NW_027196390.1:0-75000 GCF_038502225.1 Cherax quadricarinatus
TGTCAGTGTTGGTAGCTGTTCACCTTAGTACAGAAGATGTTCGGTGCAAACATGCAGGTCTGTGGTTAATTATTGTGTGTGTTCTTATGCAAATATGATGCAGTTGGTTTGCCTATCCATTGGGGATGGGGGGTTAGTGGGGGTAGGAGGCATGGTGTCTATACTATTGCATGTTGCACCCATTGTACTAGTTGCTGATGTATTTGCTTGTGGGTTGCTTGTTAGGTGAGTTTCGTGTTTTTATGCATGGCGTCTTTTCTTCAATGACCTGATGTAGTGTCAGACTGAGTTAATGTTTATCACCACCTACATTGTATCTTTTTCTTTGTGTACCTATTCATATATGTATATGTACGTGCGGGTTCTAATAAAATATAACTAATATAGTGTGCATTGTGTGTGTTTAGGTAGGAGTGTGTATTTTTATTGCATTGTGTTTATGGTGTAGGTTATTTTCCCTATTATAATTAATGTTCAGTTGTTCATATGTGATATGTTTATCGTGAGTGTAACTGTTATCCTTTGTGTCTATGATATATGTCAGGGTTGTGATAGGCAAACTTTGTATGCCAGTATAGTGTGACGTTTTATGTTCTATATGTATTTCACCCTTGGTCACGGGGTTTCATGTTCTCGTTATGTATTGTATTTTAAATAAAATATAAAAAATAATGAATATTCACCAGGATTTTTTATCGACCTTATGAAATCTTTCGATACACTAGACCGCAGCATCCACACCACAAACCCGACTATTACGGTTTCAGAGGTCATGCACTTGTATACACAAAGCCTCAGCTCAGTAATAGACAGTAATAGGTCCCTATTAAGGACAAAACCTCTTCAGCAAGACCTCTAGACACTGGCTTTCTAATGGGAAGCATCCTTGGCCCTCTGATATTCCTCTTATACATCAAAGATCTTCCAAATGTATCACAGCAACTTAAACTTGTTCTCTTTACCGACCACACAACTTTTGTCATCATCTCTCACCCAAATTTAGCATCACTCAACAACATTGTTAATGAACAGCTCTTAAAAATATGAACCAATAAACTCACACTTAACAATGACAAAACCATCTACATTATGTTTGGGAGCAGAGCAAGTAATGTTCAACTAAACATTATGATAAACAATACTCTTATGTTAGTATGCTCTCCAAGATACGTTAATATGTACCACAAACAGCACTACTTACATTATACTACTCACTAATCTACCTCCTACCTCACCTATACTATTTATACCTAGGGATCCACAACAGCAAAATCACTTTAAGACAATAATAATTCAACAGTGATCTGGAGTTTACCTGGAGAGAGTTTCGGGGGTCAACGCCCCCGCGGCCCGGTCTGTGACCAGGCCTCCTGGTGGATCAGCGCCTGATCAACCAGGCTGTTGCTGCTGGCTGCACGCAAACCAACGTACGAGCCACAGCCCGGCTGATCAGGAACTGACTTTAGTTGCTTGTCCAGTGCCAGCTTGAAGACTGCCAGGGGTCTGTTGGTAATCCCCCTTATGTGTGCTGGGAGGCAGTTGAACAGTCTCGGGCCCCTGACACTTATTGTATGGTCTCTTAACGTGCTAGTGACACCCCTGCTTTTCATTGGGGGGATGGTGCATCGTCTGCCAAGTCTTTTGCTTTCGTAGTGAGTGATTTTCGTGTGCAAGTTTGGTACTAGTCCCTCTAGGATTTTCCAGGTGTATATAATCATGTATCTCTCCCTCCTGCGTTCCAGGGAATACAGGTTTAGAAACCTCAAGCGCTCCCAGTAATTGAGGTGTTTTATCTCCGTTATGCGCGCCGTGAAAGTTCTCTGTACATTTTCTAGGTCGGCAATTTCACCTGCCTTGAAAGGTGCTGTTAGAGTGCAGCAATATTCCAGCCTAGATAGAACAAGTGACCTGAAGAGTGTCATCATGGGCTTGGCCTCCCTAGTTTTGAAGGTTCTCATTATCCATCCTGTCATTTTTCTAGCAGATGCGATTGATACAATGTTATGGTCCTTGAAGGTGAGATCCTCCGACATAATCACTCCTAGGTCTTTGACGTTGGTGTTTCGCTCTATTTTGTGGCCAGAATTTGTTTTGTACTCTGATGAAGATTTAATTTCCTCATGTTTACCATATCTGAGTAATTGAAATTTCTCATCGTTGAACTTCATATTGTTTTCTGCAGCCCACTGAAAGATTTGGTTGATGTCCGCCTGGAGCCTTTCAGTGTCTGCAATGGAAGACACTGTCATGCAGATTCGGGTGTCATCTGCAAAGGAAGACACGGTGCTGTGGCTGACATCCTTGTCTATGTCGGATATGAGGATGAGGAACAAGATGGGAGCTAGTACTGTGCCTTGTGGGACAGAGCTTTTCACCGTAGCTGCCTCGGACTTTACTCTGTTGACGACTACTCTCTGTGTTCTGTTAGTGAGGAAATTATAGATCCATCGACCGACTTTTCCTGTTATTCCTTTAGCGCGCATTTTGTGCGCTATTACGCCATGGTCACACTTGTCGAAGGCTTTTGCAAAGTCTGTATATATTACATCTGCATTCTTTTTGTCTTCTAGTGCATTTAGGACCTTGTCGTAGTGATCCAGTAGTTGAGACAGACAGGAGCGACCTGTTCTAAACCCATGTTGCCCTGGGTTGTGTAACTGATGGGTTTCTAGATGGGTGGTGATCTTGCTTCTTAGGACCCTTTCAAAGATTTTTATGATATGGGATGTTAGTGCTATTGGTCTGTAGTTCTTTGCTGTTGCTTTACTGCCCCCTTTGTGGAGTGGGGCTATGTCTGTTGTTTTTAGTAACTGAGGGACGACCCCCGTGTCCATGCTCCCTCTCCATAGGATGGAAAAGGCTCGTGATAGGGGCTTCTTGCAGTTCTTGATAAACACAGAGTTCCATGAGTCTGGCCCTGGGGCAGAGTGCATGGGCATGTCATTTATCGCCTGTTCTAAGTCATTTGGCGTCAGGATAACATCGGATAGGCTTGTGTTAGTCAAATTTTGTGGCTCTCTCATAAAAAATTCATTTTGGTCTTCGACTCTCAGTCTGGTTAGCGGCTTGCTAAAAACTGAGTCATATTGGGACTTGAGTAGCTCACTCATTTCCTTGCTGTCATCTGTGTAGGACCCATCTTGTTTAAGTAGGGGCCCAATACTGGACGTTGTTCTCGATTTTGATTTGGCATAGGAGAAGAAATACTTTGGGTTTCTTTCGATTTCATTTATGGCTTTTAGTTCTTCCCGCGATTCCTGACTCCTAAAGGATTCTTTTAGCTTAAGTTCGATGCTTGCTATTTCTCTGACCAGTGTCTCCCTGCGCATTTCAGATATATTGACCTCTTTTAACCGCTCTGTTATTCTTTTCCGTCGCCTGTAAAGGGAGCGCCTGTCTCTTTCTATTTTACATCTACTCCTCCTTTTTCTTAGAGGAATAAGCACAGACTTCTGCCAGACAACACCACTCTCCCTACACTTCAAAGACCTAAATCTACTTACTATACTGTTACTGTGCGTAAGATAAGATAAGATAAGATTTCGTTCGGATTTTTAACCCCGGAGGGTTAGCCACCCAGGATAACCCAAGAAAGTCAGTGCGTCATCGAGGAGTGTCTAACTTATTTCCATTGGGGTCCTTAATGTTGTCCCCCAGGATGCGACCCACACCAGTCGACTAACACCCAGGTACCTATTTGCTGCTAGGTGAACAGGACAACAGGTGTAAGGAAACGTGTCGAAATGCTTCCACCCGCCGGGAATCGAACCCGGGCCCTCCGTGTGTGAAGCTTTAGCCACCAGGCCACCGGGCCACCGTAATACATACAGAACAGTAAATTCTATTATTAATCCTGACCTGAAGCACGTCCTTGATAGTTGCCCACTGACATAATACTATATACAAAAATCTCTATGACATACCCAAAATTTTAAACTCCCTGCCAGAAATCTCCAGAGCCACACTCTCTGCCACACTCTCTGCCACACTCTCTGCCACACTCTCTGCCACACTCTCTGCCACACTCTCTGCCAACATCTTCAAAACTACCGTAAAAAAAAAAAAAACTTTTCTAAAAATATTCCAACAACAACTAAATATAATTAAACTTTATATTCATATTCTCATCACCACGAGCATATGAAAAATTGTATATTCTTATGCTCATTATCTGTAATCCTCACACCTATTATGTATACTGAATGTGTTCAAAATATGTTAATATGCTAGAAACCTTACTACCTGTAATCATATTTCAACCTGTAATCATATTTCAACCTGTAATCATAATCCAACCTGTAATCATAATCCAACCTGTAATCATAATCCAACCTGTAATCATAATCCAACCTGTAATCATAATCCAACCGTAATCATAATCCAACCGTAATCATAATCCAACCGTAATCATAATCCAACCTGTAATCATAATCCAACCTGTAATCATAATCCAACCTGTAATCATAATCCAACCTGTAATCATAATCCAACCTGTAATCATAATCCAACCGTAATCATAATCCAACCTGTAATCATAATCCAACCTGTAATCATAATCCAACCGTAATCATAATCCAACCTGTAATCATAATCCAACCGTAATCATAATCCAACCTGTAATCATAATCCAACCGTAATCATAATCCAACCTGTAATCATAATCCAACCTGTAATCATAATCCAACCGTAATCATAATCCAACCTGTAATCATAATCCAACCTGTAATCATAATCCAACCGTAATCATAATCCAACCGTAATCATAATCTATCCTATAATCCTTAAAACAATTAAAACACAAATATTATATAGAATGTATTAATACGCTATTGTTCTCCTGTGTTCCTTGTAATTCCTAAATTTATTGTTATAACCACTTAGAGACCATATATATATATAAATAATCAATCAGTTACTGCCTTATTAGCCTTAAGATAGGCCCGAAATGCTCTGCATACTAATGGGCTTTTTGCTTGCACACCAGAATGTCACCTATCTCTGTACAGACATTGTATTATGCTGGAATAAATAATCAGACTGAATAGTACCATGTCTTCCTTTGCAGATGATACTAAAATCTGCATGGTAAATCTCCAAGCGGATACGAATTCAGTTTTCCAACGAGGACAGATTTCAAGCATTCCGTAATTGAAAACTTGGGGAAATAACGTTTTCTTCTAGCTTGCACAATGCCAAGTTACAGTGAAGCAGAAATGAAGGAGGCCACGAAATATACACAGGGTTGGGGAAAGGGAGTGGTCGAATGGGAGGTGAAGATGGCAGTAGTAGTAGTAGTAGTAGTAGTAGTAGTAGTAGTAGTAGTAGTAGTAGTAGTAGTAGTAGTAGTAGTAGTAGTAGTAGTAGTAGTAGTAATAGTAGTAGTAATAGTGCAGTAGTGGTGGAGGTAGAAATAAGAAGGTAGCAGTAGTAGCAGTGGAAAGCTAGAAGAAAAATATCGTGGCAAAAAGTTTTGTTTTGTAATGTAGCCGTAACCGAGGTTGTTCACAAACACCGGAGAATAGTAGATGATATTAATATCATATTTTGTAACATACTAAGGTTCTAATGTTACACTTTATCCCACAAGATGGTTCAAATGTCACACTTTATTCCACAAGATGGTTCTGGTATATTTTATTTCATAGGATGGTTCTGATATATTTCATCTTATAGGATGGTTCTGATATATCTCATCTTATAGGATGGTTCTGATATATCTCATCTTATAGGATGGTTCTGATATATCTCATCTTATAGGATGGTTCTGATATATCTCATCTTATAGGATGGTTCTGATATATCTCATCTTATAGGATGGTTCTGATATATCTCATCTTATAGGACGGTTCTGATATATTTTATCTCACAGAATGGTTCTAATGTTAGCTCAGTTGAGGGGGTTGTTAGGACTTTAAACTAGGATTAGTTAGAGGCATGAGTTTAGAAATGATAAATAATGAGTATGGATATATTGACTTATGCTCTGATATTAAGAATCTTAATAGTAACTGTCATGGAGTAACTCTGGGTAATGATAATTTCAGAAATTGTGCAAAAACAAAGGTGAATAGGAAAAATGTGCAGAAGAAAAAACATATGATGGAATTTTATGCTAACAGCCGAAGTGCAAGAAATAATTATTATTATTATAATCAAAAAGAAGCGCTAAGCCACAAGGACTATACAGCGCTGCAGGGCAGGAAGGAAGTGAGGGCATCAGGTGGCAAAAGGGAGATGGATGAGCAACAGGTTACGGATAACAGCGGGGCAGTGGATGGTGAAAGGGTAAAGGGCAGCAAGAGACTGAACCAGAAAGGGCTGGGGGGAGTGCGAAAAGTATCATCAGAGTTTGTGGAGTAAATCAGTCGTTGTCAAGAAGTCAATGAGAGAGTCAGGATTAAAGGAGGGTCCATCAGCAAGAAGGGAAGGTAAAGAGAGAGTAGTAGAACGAAGACGACGTTGGAGGTAAATTCTGCGTGCTCGTTGATAGAGAGGGCAGTCTAACAGAATGTGGCTAATCGATACTGGAACTTGACACTGCTCACAGAGAGGAACAGGGTGCCTCTCCATGAGATACCCATGAGTAAGACGAGTGTGGCCAATGCGAAGGCGGGAGAGAGTGGTCTCCCAACTTCGGTACTGATGACAAGAAGACGGCCAGTAACCTATGCTCGGTTTAATAGAATGAAGTTTGTTACCGAGCAGAGTTGACCAACGTTGTTGCCAACGGGTGCGAAGGTGGGTAGCTATTGCAGCAAAATAGTCCAGAAATGGAACACCTCGATAGGAAATTGGTAGGTCATATACTGCTGACCGCGCAGCAGTGTCTGCCTGTTCATTGCCCTGTACGTCGACATGACCAGGGACCCAACAAAAAACAATATCTTTATGTTTGGTAGAGATACGGCGTAGCCAAAGTTGGATACGGAGAACTAGGGGATGAGATGTATCAAATTTTCGTATAGCCTGTAGAGCACTAAGGGAGTCTGAGACTACTACAAATGATGACACAGGCATAGATGCGATACGAATAAGTGCTGCAAGAATGGCATACAGTTCAGCAGTAAAAATGCTAGCTGAAGATAGTAAATGCCCTCGTACGACGCTGTCCGGAAACACTGCTGCGAATCCGACGCCATCTGAAGACTTAGAGCCATCTGTGTACACAGCGGTGGCATGAGAATGGGAGTGGAAGTGATCAAGAAAAAGAGAGCGGGAAGCCACCGTAGGCAGTTGAGCTTTCGAGCAAGGGAGTGAGAAAGAACAGACCCGAACAGCTGGAACTTCCCAGGGGGGTAGGGAAAAGTGAGATGCTACATGAACATATAAAGGTGGTAACTGAAGGGAAGACAAGAGTGAATGTAGGCGAAGAGAAAAGGGACGGAGCAAACAGGGGCGGCGAACGAATAAAGAATGTCTACTAATATCGGTGACCATTCTATAAATGGAAGGATTGTGTAGATCGTGAGAGCGTACATAGTAACGAAGGCAATGGGCATCACGGCGATCAGACAAGGATGGAACATTTGCTTCTGTATAGAGGCTCTCAACAGGGGAAGAGCGAAAAGCACCAAGGCACAAACGTAAGCCTTGGTGATGGATAGAGTTAAGGCTAGAGAGAGTAGCAGGAGAGGCCGCGGAATAAATCTGGTCACCATAATCGAGTTTCGATAAAACGAGGGCTGAATGTAGGCGAAGCAGAGTTCGGCGATCAGCTCCCCAGGAAAGATGAGCAAGGGTTTTAAGAAGGTTTAGCCGGCTGTGACAAGTTGCCTTCAGAGAGGTAATGTGAGGTTTCCAGGTTAACCGACGGTCAAAGAGAAGGCCTAGAAACCTGACTGTATCACGTTCGGGGATACGGGAGCCATAGAGATACAAAGGATGATCGGAGATAACAGAGCGTCTAGTGAAAGTAATTTGGTGAGTTTTGGTACTTGAAAATTTAAACCCATGTGTGGTGGCCCAAGTGGAAACACGGTCGACCGCATGCTGGAGAGAAACTGCAATAAGGTGACAGTCAGCGCCTGCACAAGCAATAGCGAAGTCATCAACATAGAGTGATGACCAAATATTGGGTGGAAGAACAGAGGCCAAATCATTTATAGCAAGGAGAAAAAGTGTTGTGCTTAGAACACATCCCTGAGGGACACCTTCAGCTTGGACGAAGTCCGGGGAAAGAACATTATTGATTCGAACACGGAAATGTCTGTCAGTTAAAAAGTTCTTAAGGAAGGATGGTAGATTGCCTCGGAGGCCTAAGGAATGGGCCTGGGCCAAAATATTATACCTCCAAGTTGTGTCATATGCCTTCTCAAGGTCAAAAAATATGGCAATAACTGAGTGATTATTCGCAAAGGCATTACGAACATACGTATCCAAGCGTAGTAAGGGGTCTATGGTAGAACGACCCTTACGAAAGCCATATTGACTAGCGGAGAGACTGTTGTGAGTCTCTAAATACCACATTAAACGTCGATTTACGAGGCGTTCCATCACTTTGCAAACTGCACTTGTAAGAGCGATGGGGCGATAGTGGGAGGCATCATGTCCTGTAGTACCCGGTTTGCGGAAAGGGAGAACAATGGCAGATTTCCACAGCTGGGGAAGAACTCCTTGTGCCCAAATAAGATTGAAGAGGTGTAAGAGGACTACAAGGGCTGACCGATGTAAATGTTGTAACATACGAATATGAATGTCATCAGGCCCAGCTGCCGATGATCGGCAAGCTGAGAGCGTTGCCTCCAGTTCTTGAAGTGTAAAAGGCACATTATACTGTTCTTCTCCGAGAGAAGAAAAGTCCAAGGGTACTAACTCTCTGGCAGACTTTGAGGAAAGAAACGAGGGGCATAGATGGAGCCCTCGGGAAATACGGACCAGATGTGTGCCAAGTTCAATGGCAACGTCGAGAGGGTTTGCTATATCAACACCAGTGACCCGTAGAACAGGAGCCGGGTCAGGAGAGTATTTACCACTCAATTTCCTCACTTTTTTCCAGACTGCACTCATAGAAGAAGCAGAGGTGATGGTGGAAACATAGTCTCGCCAACAAGTGCGTTTAGCTTCACGGATGACACGGCGAGCGATCGCACGCTTCTGCTTAAAATCAACAAGTCTCTCAGCGGTTCTATTGTACCGGTACCTGCCCCATGCAGCACGTTTCAAACGTACTGCACGAGCACAAGCAGGAGACCACCAAGGCACGCACTTCTGAGAATGCCTGCCTGAGGTTTGGGGTATAGAACGAGAAGCTGCGGTATAAACTGATGTCGAGAAGATGTGTAGGAGCTCATCAATGGAGGATGAAGAAGGAACCTCACTAAAAGCAGTGAGGTGTGAGTAAAGATCCCAATTTGCCCGATCAAATTGCCAGCGAGGGCTACGGAAAGGTGGTGAATAGGAAGGAGAAGTAAGAATGATCGGAAAATGATCGCTGTCATGTAAGTCTGGTAGAACAGACCAGGTGAAGTCTAGTGCAGTGGAGGAAGAGCAGACTGATAGATCGATGCAAGAGAGAGTATGAGTACGAGGATCAAAATGGGTGGGAGTACCCGTATTTAAAACATGGAGGGGGTGAGAGGCAAGAAAAGCCTCCAACTGAATGCCACGTGAGTCACAATGAGACCCCCCCCAGAGGAAATGGTGGGCATTAAAATCACCAAGTAACAGAAGTGGTGGTGGTAAGGATGAAACAAGAAAGGCAAAGTCTGGGATAGAAAATGCTCGAGAAGGAGAGAGATATAAAGAACATATTGTAAACCACTTATTCAAGTGGATACGGGCTGCAGTGTAATGCAGCGAGGTATGGACAAATAGTTGACAGTACGGAATATCATTGCGTAGAAGAAGGGCACTTTCATTAAAGGTCCCATCTGAGAAAGGATCCGAAGAATACAATAAATTATAGCCTGAGATAGGTTGGAAAACAGCCGAGTGTAATTTTGGTTCTTGTAAGCAAGCACCAACAGGGGAAAACCTGGAAAGCAACATCTGAAGCTCACCCCGATTACCCCTGAGGCCGCGGATATTCCACTGTAAATAGGCCATGATTGGCGATGAAGAAAATATCAGGAATCTGTAGGTAAAGGCACCTACGGACTAGAGGGGTTAGAAAAGTCAACGTGTGGTGGCATTGGAAGATGTTCAAGTAGCGAAGGAACGGAGCGTTGCGAAGAATGGGGTTGTGAAGATGGAGGAGAGGGAAGAGAAGGAACAGGAAGTGAATCAGTGTCCATTGAAGGTTTAGTCTCTGCAATATATTCTGAAATGGCTTCAAGTGTTTCTGAATTCAAAGATGTATGGGAGACCATATTGGAGATAGGGGGAGGAGGGTGAGTAAAGATTGGGACAGTAATGGACTGTACCAAAGTAGAGGGGGAGGGAAAAGTGTAAGGGACTGGAGATGAAGTGTGGGGGGGGACAGAAGAGGCAGAAACCTGGGAGGTGACAGAAGAGGGAGAAACTTGGGAGGGGACGGGGGTGGAAGGCATAGTACGAGGAGGAGGGTGAATCTCCACACTTGTAATAGAGCCAGAGAGAGGGGAAGAACTAGGTACAGAGACTGGAAAGGTAAAGTGTGGAGGCGGAAGAAGGGAAGGAAGGGGCAAAGAAGATTTGAGCAATGTGGATTTTTTGGACTTCTGAGTAGAGGGGCGATTGGTATTAGGTGTCGTACGAGGTCTTGTCGATACTGGGGCTTGTGAGGAAGGACGCGAAGATGTGAGAACAGACTGAGTTGTAGTCGGGACGTCAGAGCCAAGGACAGCAAAAGGATTAGATGCCGTAGTGGCTATGGGAGGGGTAACAACAGAGGAGGCTGCAGAAGATGGGACCCCAGAAGTGGGGGGACGTTTGGAAACACGAGAATAAGAAACACGGGGTAGTCTCCCTTGGAGGCGGAGATGAGTAACTGCCATAGCATAAGGGAGACCTTCTGCCTCTTTGAGGCAACGGATTTCACGTTCATTTAAGTAGACCTGGCAACGGCGGGAGTACGAAGGGTGAGCTTCATTACAATTTAGGCAAGATGGAGGTTGACTGCAAGATGTATTAGAATGGTCGTCGGCACCACAGACTGGGCATTCGGCCATAGATCTGCAATATTTCGCTGGGTGACCAAAACGCCAGCAATTTCTACATTGTTGCGGTGTAGGTATCACCTTTCGAACTTGTAACCGATGTCCCGCGACATATACAGAGGACGGGAGTTCTCGGCTGTCAAAAGTTAAACGAGCCACATTGCAAGGGTAACGTCTCCGCCCCCGGGCAGGAAGGACATAAGTGTCTACTTTGAGGATTGGGAGATCCTGGAGTTCCAGCTGTTCAAAAATGTCATTGCCACATGACTGGAAATTCTGTTGGACTATGGTATGGGGCAGAATGACAGTACCACTACAAGAATTGAGAGAAAGATGTTTTTCAATAGTGATAGGAGTAGTATCGATATTCGAAAGGAGAGAAAGATCATGAGCTTGGGTAGCATTCTGGACAGTGACGATGCGCGTACCGCTCTTGAGAGCGTGAAATGAAATATCTCTGCCAACATGACGCAGGAGCGCTTTGGCAATACTATGGTCAGAAAGGTAGGCAGAAGAAGAAGTTGGTCTTAAAGTAAAGAATTTAGTCCATTGTGTGGTCCGAAACTGAGCGTGGAGAGGGAGTGCTTGACGTGTCGGTCGTTTCCGAGTAGAATGGGAAGGTAACGACGGAGCATCATCAGGAGATTGACGTTGGCGTTTAGGAGTAGGACCGGAGTTGGTCCGGCATGAAATGGGTGGGCGATTCGAAAATTGCCGTACCGTAGAGGGAGAAGCCGGAAGCATAGTCAAAGGAGAGCGGAGTTCAGACAAATCGAAGGAGTCAGTCGAAGCCCCGGTACCTGAAGCGGGTGAGGAAACAGCACCAGCAAGAGGTACAGGGGCATCAGGAGTGTCCGAAGAGTGGTCTAAACACAAGGCAGGGTCAGAATGGGGTGCGGTATCAAGAAGGGGCCCGGGGGTAGTGGTTTCATGGACTAGGGCTGCCATGGTTAGGTTACTCCTTTGCTTTTTGTTTTTAAGAAAAAAAAAGAAAGAAGAAAATAAAAAAAAAAAGAATAAAAAAAGGGGGGAGCGGGGAGGAATAGTTCCCAGGAGGAATGAAAGGGCCGGAAATCTCCCTCCGCGCCCAAGAGGACTCGACACCGCTAGTAGCGCAGATGCAGCATGGAACCCGTGCCATACCCTACCCTTCATGCCAGTAAACCAGCAATCCGGGATAGCAACCTCACATCTGCCGAGCTACCTCGGTGGACAAAAGAGAGGGCGGCCGGATATCCGCCACAAAGCATACCTCCTTCAGCCACCACCCCCGGAATCCGAAAGGTGGCTTCCAGAGATACACCCGTCGCCCAAAAGACACCCAAAGCTACTCCGGGATACCGGAGAGGGATCGGGACATCCCTAGGCAATCCAGATTCCACGGCAAACTACGCCACCGCCAAGAAACCTCAACGGAATGGGATGGACCCCGGTGTCCTTTCCCCTACCTAGGAACTAGCGCGCCTGTGGGAGAAATCACGAAGGCTAAAAAGAGGAAGGGCAAAAGGGAGGGGTGAGGAGGAGGAGGAGGAATTGAAAAAGGGGAGGATGGGGAGGATGGGATAGGGGAGGGGAGAATGGGGGGTAATTAGGTTCGGTCTGAGGAAGAAGACCGACAGGGCTAATTCCTCAGACCAAGAGCCTCTTCACCACGCCAAGGAGCCCCCCTTGAAGAGGGTGCAAGAAATAAGATTAATGAACTACGCTTGGTAGCATGTGCTGGGAACTTTGATGTCATTGCATTAACTGAAACCTGGTATGATTTAAAGAGTCGGGATATGATTGCCGAGTGTAATATTCAAGGGTTTAAGTTGTTCCATGTGGATAGATGTAATGGGAAGGGGGGAGGAGTTGCATTATATGTTCGAGAAAATATTAATTGTTGCATTAAAACTGGTATAAAAATAGATGGAACAGTAACAGAATCTGTTTGGGTAGAGTTTGTAGAGGGTCAAGAAAAACTAATTCTAGGTGTAATACACCGACCTCCAGGCTTGGATCACGATAAGGGAGACTTCTTTGGGACGAAATTGTTAGGGCTTCTAGACACAATAACAGTGATAGTAGGGGATTTATTATTATTATTATTATTAAATATTCGCCGGTATTCTCCCGGCCCGGGCCTTTTCCAAGTGGTGGCCCGGCCTTGGCTCCCTCTCTAGGGAGTGTCTGAGACCTAAGTCTCCCATGGGAGGAGGCACAAGTACCTCCTCATCTTTGGGACCAACTGTCCCCAGGCCTAGCCACAAGCTAGGCCTCTCTGGTCTGCTATCCCCGCCCCAAGGGAGCAAATGGGAATGACAGTCTTATGAGCTAAAGGCTCGGGTTCAGGCACCTACCCTACCCTAGAAGGGTTAGGCATGGTGTCGATCAGTAGGGGATTTTAACTTCAGTCAAACTGACTGGAATTCTTTTACCGGTAATCTGGAGTCCAGTGACTTTATGGAAGTAGTTCAGGACTGTTTTCTGAAGCAGTGTGTAACAGAGCCTACTAGGGGTAATAATTTGCTAGACCTAGTCTTGTTAAATAAGGAAACACTCGTAAATAATCTTGAGATTACTGAAGAGTTTGGCGCAAGTGATCACAAATCCATCACTTTTACCATTAACTGGGAATACAAAAATAAAGATAATACGGTAAAAATCCCTGATTTTCGTTCTGCCGATTACAATGGACTTAGGGAACACCTGTCTAATTTCGATTGGGGTTGTCTAGCTAATGATTTTATTGACAATGATCATACTTTTGATTACGAAGGGATCTCCATATATGATTTTTTTCTTAATAATGTACACCGTGCTCAGAGTATATACATTCCCCAGAGAGAAATTAGATCTAATAATAACGATCCCAAATGAATTAACAGGAGCTGAAGAATCCATTAGGGGAGAAAAGGGAAATATATAGGCGCATCAGAAGAGTAGAGGTTAACCTTACTAACCAATATGTTCAGCTTAAAAGAGAAGTGAAAAAGGGGATTAGAAAGGCTAAACGTGACTATGAAATTAGAGTTGCTAATGAATCAAAGACTAATCCAAAGGGGTTTTTTCAAGTGTATAGGACGAAGGTGAAGGGAAAAGTAGGACCTCTGAAAATTGGGAATGGACAGCTGACGGATAATGAACTGGAAATGTGTTCCATATTTAATGACTATTTTTTGTCAGTTTTTACACAGGAAGACATAAATGAGAGTCCAGAAATTAACAATTATTCAGTTCATGACGAATTCAAATTAATTAACATTACTGTCACGAGGGACATGGTTATCAAACAGATAGACAAACTGAAGCAAAATAAGTCCTCGGGGCCCGACGAGATGTTTTCCAGGGTACTTAAAGAATGCAAGATGGAACTTAGTCAGCCATTAACGAGTGTGTTTAATGCGTCCATCCTTACTGGTGTTGTGCCAGAGTTGTGGAAGATGGCTAATGTAGTTCCTATATTCAAATCAGGGGATAAGTCCACTCCTTCAAATTACCGTCCAATAAGCCTGACATCTATAGTGGGCAAGTTACTAGAATCAATTATAGCTGACATTATTAAAAGTCACCTCGAAGAGCATAACTTGATTAAATGAATCTCAGCATGGGTTCACGAGAGGTCGTTCGTGCCTGACAAATTTACTGATGTTCTTCGATAGAACATTTGAGGCAGTAGACAGTGATAAGGAATATGATATTGTTTATTTGGATTTTAGTAAAGCCTTCGATAGAGTACCTCACAAGAGACTCTTAAAAAAAGTGGCAGCTCAAGGTATAGGAGGTAAAGTTCTAGCATGGACAGAGGCATGGCTTACCAATAGAAAGCAGAGTTTCGATTAATGGGGTCAAATCTGAATGGGGATTAGTCACTAGTGGCGTTCCACAAGGATCAGTTTTAGGCCCTCTCTTGATCATAATTTACATTAATGGCCTTGATGAAGGGATTACGAGTGACATGAGCAAATTTGCTGGTGATACAAAGATAGGCCGTATGATTCATTCTGAGGGGGATAGCAATGAACTCCAGGAGGATTTGGACAAACTGATGTCATGGTCTGAAAAATGGCAGATGAAGTTCAATGTGGATAAGTGTAAGGTACTAATCCTTGGTAATGAAATAACCCTCGAAGCTATAAACTAGGTGAAGTAGAGCTTGATCATACAGAATGTGAAAAAGACTTGGGAGTCATGGTAAGCAGAAACCTGAAGCAAAGACAGCAGTGCCTAAGTGTGTGCAACAAGGCTAACAGAATACTTGGATTTATCTCAAGAAGTATAAGTAACAGAAGTCCAAAAGTTATTTTACAGCTCTATACATCACTAGTGAGGCCTCACTTAGATTATGCTGTAATAATGTTAGTAGAATTGCCGACAATATGTAAAGTAAAAGGGCACAAGTGCAACTAATGTGACATTTTATTGCGGCAACGTTTCGCTCTCCAGGAGCTTTGTCAAGCCGTTATAAACAGTACATGGACACAGAGGGTATATATATATATAGGCTCAGAGTGAGGTGCAATACTAGTGGTAGTAGTAGTAGTAGTGATATAAGTTGTAGTAGTAGTAATACAATATGGTAGAGCAATTAACTCGTACATGAGTAAAAGGATATAAAAGCTATTACTTGGGTAACATAAAAATAGGTTAGACAAATATAGACTGGATAGAGAAGGCCTGTTTCAGTGTTCCTTCTCTGTAAATTACATACAGGAGAGACTATGTGATGGCAGGGTTTGTTGTTTTCAGGAGGATTCTTGCTAATACTTCATAGATAGTGAAGCTGCCTTTGTTTTGTTTAATTGTATTCGAAACAGCGATCAGTGCTGATTTTAGACACTTGAGTCTGCGGAAATTAGTTTCTTTGATCACTAATTGGGCGTCCCTGAATTTCATGAGATGACTGGTGGAATTTCGGTGTTGTACACAGGCGTTGTTCAAGTTATCGTTCCTACATGCGTAAATGTGTTCATTGAGGCGGGTGTCGAGGTTTCTTGCTGTTTCACCTACATAAATCTTGTCGCAGCCTCCACAGGGTATAGTGTAAACCCTTGCATTGACTGGTTCGTGGTGCTTTGATTTTGTCCTGGTTAGATCCTTTATTGAAGTGCTGGAAGCGATGACGACTCTGGTGTTATCTTGTGAAAGTACTGTAGAAACGTTCAGTACAGATTCAGGGCCCTTAGTCTATCCTCAGCAATATTTGGCTAGGTGGCCAGAGCGTCAACAATTTCTTCAGTGTGAAAATTAGACACATGTAACACCTGAGTATCTTTAATATAGACGTTTCGCCATCCAATGGCTTTATCAGTACAAATTCTAGGACAATTTGAAGACAGTAGAACTATATACAAGAGATGAGGTAATCAGTCCCTCAGCCTTGGAACTGGTGTGAAGAGCACCGTAGTTGCGAAGAATCTGGAGCACAGGCAAGAAGGCTGGCGCTTATGTACTGGCGCCGGGTGAAAAGGGGACGGGTGGCCTTCTGGACGCCAGCTTTCTTGCCTGTGCCCCAGATTCTCTCACGACTACTGTGCTCTTCACTGCAACTCCAACTCGGCTTTTGTCTTTAGTTCTATTATCTTCAAATTATGTCCTAGAATTTGTAGTGATAAAGCCATTTTAGGGCGAAACGTGTACACTAAAGATACCCAGATGTTGCGTATGTGTCTAATTTTCATACTGTCGGTATTGTATAAAATTCATGTACAATTTCTTCACTGTTGTGGTGAAGCGATTCATTACTGTACTTGTAAATGCTGTCACGCTATATATACCGATGTTGGAAGCTCTCGGTAGTCAATTGTTAATTTCACTATATTACAAGGATAACGTCATCGACCGCGAGCAGGAAGGACACAGGTAAGAGGGGGAAGAGTTATTTTAAAATTCAGTAATGAATAAAGGTTGGGGTACACTCGGTTCTTGGGGGGGGAGGGGTTAATAGAAGCTTCCAGAATAAAGTATTGTACACAGTGCAGGGATTAGTTTAGTGGCTGAGATGTTCCCAAATACACTGCCTACACAGTGTCAGTGGTAACTTAGTGGTTGGAGTGTTCTAAACACAGTAGTGTATATAATATGGGAGTCAACTCAGTGTTCCACAGTGCACAATCGCATTTGCATATAGAGTATGTAATTTAGTGGAGACTAACTTAAGGCCTGGACGATGATTCCTGGCGGAGGGAGAGCAAGAGTAACCACTCTCATCCTATTTTCACCAGTAATGAAGAAGTGGGTAATTCACTGGAGGTGCCTTAATGCCAGTGAGAGATTCTTGATCCAAGGAATTGGAGCTACCTTACACCTGGCCAGATTATCTTCCATACACAATGTGTTGCATAATTATCAGCTGAGAAGTAGAATGTTCCTTGAATCTCAGCAGAGTGAGGGAGAGTTCAGTCTCAGCTAAGAGTGTGACTTGTGTGCTCTGAGAGTTGAAATCGTTAAGATGAAAGCAAAATAAGCAATTGAAAAAGTTCAAAACAGAAATATTTTTTTTACGTGACTTTGAGATTCCAATTCTTTATTTCCAGATCATGCATAGTTTGTATATAAGAATGGATGACACTTAACATTGCACCTGGAAGATCCTCGTTATGCACAACATTTCCGGCAATCTTAATCCTAACTTACGACTAAACGACGAAGGATCAAGACTCCACTACTGTTTGTGCTATAAAACCCATGCGGATTTAGCGTGTCAGATAATAATAATAATAATAATAACAATAATAATAATAATAATAATAATAATAATAATAATAATAATAAATTAATACTCATAGGATATATATATATATATATATATATATATATATATATATATATATATATATATATATATATATATATATATATATATATATATATATATATATATATATATATATATATATATATATATATATATGCAAAACAACCACTCTGAAAGAATAGAGAAATTCCAAGCGCTTTCGTGACTACTCACATTATCATAGTTCCTTGATAATGTGAGTAGTCACGAAAGCGCTTGGAATTTCTCTATTCTTTCAGAGTGGTTGTTTTGCATATTTTGAAATCACCTGTTTACTGTGATCTTATTGCATATATATATATATATATATATATATATATATACATACATATTATATTGGGAGGTACCACCTCTAGAACTGTTCTAGGGACCCTCATCCTCAGAGAAAAGAATAAACTTGCTTCAGGGAAAACTCAAGGTTCTCCCTGAAGCTGTTTGAGAATTTTCTCCTACCACCCCCTATATTTTATGTATATTTTATTTAAAGACAAAATACATTGACAAAACATTCACAAAAATACGACAGAAAGTAAAACAACATAGGTGACTCAGAGCTACATCTCGAATACTTCGTCCAGCTCTCCGGCGGTGGGCCGCGTGCCCAGAATGCTGCAGGCATTTCCTCTCTGGATTGCAACACTGAGTCTCTGAAAGAGGAAGCTGGTCGCCCTGTGGTCCTTGGTTTCTATGATGAGCTTTTCACCCAGCTCTATTAGGAACTTTAGAGCACACTTGCTCCATGCTCCAAGGGTCTCCGACCCTATTGGGATGAAGTTATAGCAAGGGGGAAGGTCTTCATATTTGCGGATCTTCTGGGTCTCCCTGTGGCTGGCAGCTCCACCCCCTTCAACTACGGAGTATGGCAAGTAGGTGTCTGCCAATGTGGCGGCACATGTGTAGTCCCAGGCAATCTGCTTTCCATCCTTCCAAGGTAGCATAGTGGCTCCATCAGGACGCTTTTGACTTCCATCAGACCTCTGCACTTGGGGTTCCCGTTGAGCTGGGCAACGGGCTGTGGCGAGGCTTCTCTTTATGATGCCATTGACCTCCTCATTCCTGGCATACTTCCCTTCTGCTGTGTGACACACGAGACCATGAAGTCCGAATTGATCAGCGCCCTGCCGCAAATACACCTTTGTTCGGTGAGGATGGGGGCGGTTAGGCGAAGAGCAACACCAATCCGAATGGCCTGTGGGTCTAGCCGAGTGCCCAAGGAGGAATTGGGAACAGCTAACAGGAAATCTCCTGAGTGTGGTGCCTTTACTGCCAGGAGACGAGCTTTGTCCTTTCCTGAGGCATTGGAGAGCATTGTGTTGGCGATTTTTTCCATTATCGGTTTGTCCCAGTGGGACTGTTTGTGTTCTTTGGGAGGACCTGGTCTACTGGAGGAATCTGTAAGTGTGTCCCACCGAATCGCTGCTTCAGTAAACCTGGGGTCTTGAGCTCCTACCACGTCTCTCAAGTGTTCTTGACTAATGCACTGGAAGCCAAACACGAAGACAGAAAAGCAGGTAAAGCAACATGCGTTGCTTTGCGCACCCCTATACCTCCCAGTCGCACTGGGAGGGTTGCCTGATCCCATTGCTGATCCTCTAGTGACAGGTTCAGTGCCTTCTTAAGGGTTGACCTCAGGTGTGCGTCATATTCGTCGAGTGTTGGGTTGTCAAAAGAGGGTGCACACCTCAGGAAGTAAGTGAGTCTTGGAATAGTAAGGCACCTTGTGAGGAGATACAGAGCATCATGGGCATCAAGATTGCTTATTCTCTCCTCCATTCTCATCAGGTCATTCTTGTCCTTGAGGACTGTGTCGATGGCCTGGTGACCCAGCGGTGCTCCCAGGAGGGTACTGTTTGACGGAGTGGTAGTAGAGACTTCTGGGAGGATTCCTCGCACAGCATTGATTATTTCCTGGTTCGCTGTGATGATTTCACACTTGGAGGGATTGAGGATGAGTCCCAAGTCTTCTCCCTGTGTTTTCACCAGTTGTAGGTCCCCTACGAGGGACTCTTCAGTACCTGCCAGAGTGCCATCATCCAGGTACCAGATATTATATATATATATATATATATATATATATATATATATATATATATATATATATATATATATATATATATATATATATATATATATATATATATATATATATATATATATATATATATATATATATATATATATGTATGTACATCAGGTTAGTTTTAGTTTATCTTTACTATGCCCCCCATACCCATGGTGTGGGTGGTAGTCACCCCATACCCATGATGTGTGTGGTAGTCACCCCATACCCATGGTGTGGATGGTAGTCACCCCATACCCATGATGTGGGTGGTAGTCACCCCATACCCATGGTGTGGATGGTAGTCACCCCATACCCATGGTGTGGATGGTAGTCACCCCATACCCATGATGTGGGTGGTAGTCACCCCATACCCATGGTGTGGATGGTAGTCATCCCATACCCATGGTGTGGGTGGTAGTCACCCCATACCCATGCTGTGGGTGGTAGTCACCCCATACCCATGGTGTGGATTGTAGTCACTCTATACCCATGGTGTGAGTGGTAGTCACTCCATACCCATGGCGTGGGTGGTAGTCACTCCATACCCATGGTGTGAGTGGTAGTCACCCCATACCCATGGTGTGAGTGGTAGTCACTCCATACCCATGGTGTGGGTGGTAGTCACTCCATACCCATGGTGTGGGTGGTAGTCACTCCATACCCATGGTGTGGGTGGTAGTCACTCCATACCCATGGTGTGGGTGGTAGTAACCCCATACCCATTTTGTGGGCAGCTCATCGTTAACAATAGTGTTGAGTGTGGCAAGATTTGGGTGGGAGATAACATAAGTAGTGTCGGCAGCAAAGAGAATGGGTTTCAGGTGTTGGGATACGTATGACAGATCGTTGATGTATAAGATGAAGAACAGGGAACCAAGGACACTTCCCTGTGGCACTCCAGTATCAAGTGGTCGTGTTGATAAGGTTGTGTCTTGAATGGTGATGTATTGTTACCTATTAGTAAGGTAGGATTTGAAATACGCAAATGTATGACCTCTTACACCATAATGGTCAAGTTTGTGGAGTAGGATGCCGTTCTCTACTGTGTCAAAAGCTTTTCTTAGGTCAATAAAAAGTCCTAATGGATATTACTTATTTTCCAATGCTGTATAAAGCAGATCTAGCATTTTTACAATTGCGTCACTAGTGCTTTTATTTTTTCTGAAGCCAAATTGGCAGGGGTTGAGTATGTTTTGTGCTGTTATAAATGAATCTAGTCTCCTGTGCACGAGTTTGTCGAAGATTTTGGATAGCAATGGTAAGTTTGATATTGGCCTATAGTTGTTTACATCTGTAGGGTCACGGGTCACCACCTTTATGTATTGGTGTAGCCCTTGCTGTCTTGAGTAGTGTCGGGAAAGTGCTAGTTTCTAGTTACTTGTTAAAAAGCAAGTAATAGCATGCGAAATGACATGGGCCGCTCGCTTGTACAATAATGGTGGGACGTGAGACAGATTCCATGAGTTATTTTTAAGTGACTTTATAATCGTGGTGATTTCCGTGGGCTCATTTGATACAAGATAGAAGGAATTTGGGAAATTCCCATCTAGGTAGTCACCGGCATGGGCGTTGGTACGTGGGAGTTTACTGGTGAGGTTAGATCCTATGGGTGAGAAGTCGTTTATCTTGTTAACTGTATCATTGGGATGCAGTGGTGTTTCATTAGGTTTAGTTAGGACAATATTCCTGTTTTTTTTTTTCAGTTTGTGGGTGTCCAGAATCTGGGAGAGTGTTTTCCAGGTCTTTTTTTATATCTCCTCTTGTTTCAGTGAATCTGCTGGAGTAGTACAATTGTTTGGCTTTTTTTATTAGTTTGGTGAGAACTGATGAATAGTGTTTAAGAATATCTTTGTCTATTAAGCCCTGTCTATATTACTTTTCATATTGGTGTTTCTTATCGATGGATTTCAGAATGCTGCTGGTTAGCCATGGGCAACCAAGCCGTTTATTCGTGATCTGTTTCGTTTTAATAGGACAATGTTTGTTGAATAGTCTAAGTAATTTATTAAGAAAAATATCTGCCCAATCGTCAATTCCATTGGCCTTGGAGAATTCTGTAGGCCAGGTCCGCTGTGAAATTACTTATTGAGTTCTCGTCATGGAGTCTAAATGAAAATTTGTTGCATTCCAGTGGTGGTTTACTAATGTTTGTTAAAATGAAGGTTGGGTAGTGGTCAGTAGTGCTGTCTGTGATTATTCCTGACTTAAGGGGGGCTAATATATTGGTCCATATGTGGTCAATTATGGTTGCACTTGTCTCAGTCAGCCTGGTTGATTTAGTTATTGTCGGTATGTGAAGTGTGTTGTTCATATTGTTGATGAAATCTGGGATGTTTGTATGAGGCATCCGGTAAATGGCACCGACTGTTACAGGCGTCTTAAGTTTTTTTACAGTAAAATTAGAAAAAATGTATTCTCCATATTCATCACTAAAGCAAGTGGTGCTAATACAAGGCAGTTGGTTAGAGTAATAGATTGAAATACCATCCCCAACTTGGTATGATCTGCAGTTGTTAATTGCTGTGTATCCTGGTAGTGGGTAGATATCTATTGTGTCCTGCTTAAGCCAGGTCTCAGTGAGAATAATGCAGAAGAGTGTCTTTAGCGACTCATGGAGCGGCAGGAAGTCGTCATAGTGTTTGCTTAAGGACCTGATGTTGTAGTTAAGAACTGTTAGACTTTTAGCAGTGTTTAGGATAATGCTGGCTTGTGATGCTGTGTAATAAAGGCAGTTACTTTCCAATAAGTTTTGATTGGGTGTTTGATTATGGAGGTTTAGATCAGGGTCGACGTGATCATTAATCTTTTATGTTTAAATAGTGGATCTTTATATCCTGTATAGTGTGGTGAGTTCTAGTACTGATATCTGTAGTAGTGGAATGTTTGGACAAGTATATAGCTAATGCACATTGGTCATATGGAGTATAGTCATTAATAAACATTATGAAATTAATGCTGTCTATGTATTAAGCTAGAATGAGCTAAAGTACAACTAGTTATAAACTAATATGTAAGTAGTGTTCGTTGCCAATATGATCTAATTTCCCTACTTGGAACCTTTGGGTTAGAGTAGGGAAATTAGATCTAACAAAAATGATCCCACTGGATAAATAATAGATTAAAACATCTCATTGGTCAAAAGAGAGGCACATATAAGCATATCAAAAGATGGGATGGGCAGTTAAGAAAACAATACATTCAATTAAAAAGAAATAAAAAAAGGAATAAGAAAAGCAAAAAGGGATTATGAGGCTAAAGTCTCAAGGGATTCGAAGACTAACTAAAAAGAGTTCTTTCAGGTATACAGGAGTAAGATTAGGGACAAGATAGACCCACTTAGGAGTAACTCAGGTCAGATCGCTGGTAGTGATAGGGAAATGTGTGAAGTTTGCAACACCTACTTCCTCTTAGTTTTTACCTAGGAAGACACTAGTGAAATTCCAGAAAAAATAAAGTACGAAGAACTGGACGGTAATAAACTATGCACGACTACGGTAACTAATGATATGGCCCACAGACAGAGAAACTAAAACCTAACAAATCCCTAGTGGTAAACATGTTGGTAGCAGTGATAAACATGTTGGTAGCAGCGGTAAACATGTTGGTAGGAGTGGTAAACATGTTGGCAGCAGTGGTAAACATGTTGGTAGCAGTGATAAACATGCTGGTAGCAGTGGTAAACCTGTTGGTAGCAGTGGTAAACATGTTGGTAGCAGAAGTAAATGTGTTGGAAGCACTCGTAAACATGTTGGTAAAAGTGGTAAACATGTTGGTAGAAGTGGTTAACATGTTGGTTGTGGAAAATTACATTTATCTGAATGTATCATTATGTACATAACAGTAAATGAACAAAGATAATTATTATTTATCAGTTAGACAAGTAGGAATTTGGGACACCTAGGTCGCAAAAAATGTCCCCCTTCGATCCTACCACTGTCATATCCACAAGTTGCTCTGGACTTATTAATTACAAATGAAAAATACATCACCAGGAATGCTGGTAAATATATAAATTTGTGGACTGTATATTAAAATTAAAAAAAGGATTATACCTGGAGTTTACCTGGAGAGAGTTTCAGGGGTCAACGCCCCCGCGGCCCGGTCTGTGACCAGGCCTCCTGGTGGATCAGCGCCTGATCAACCAGGCTGTTGCTGCTGGCTGCACGCAAACCAACGTACGAGCCACAGCCCGGCTGATCAGGAACCGACTTTAGGTGCTTGTCCAGTGCCAGCTTGAAGACTCCCAGGGGTCTGTTGGTAATCCCCCTTATGTGTGCTGGGAGGCAGTTGAACAGTCTCGGGCCCCTGACACTTATTGTATGGTCTCTTAACGTGCTAGTGACACCCCTGCTTTTCATTGGGGGGATGGTGCATCGTCTGCCAAGTCTTTTGCTTTCGTAGTGAGTGATTTTCGTGTGCAAGTTCGGTACTAGTCCCTCTAGGATTTTCCAGGTGTATATAATCATGTATCTCTCCCTCCTGCGTTCCAGGGAATACAGGTTTAGAAACCTCAAGCGCTCCCAGTAATTGAGGTGTTTTATCTCCGTTATGCGCGCCGTGAAAGTTCTCTGTACATTTTCTAGGTCGGCAATTTCACCTGCCTTGAAAGGTGCTGTTAGAGTGCAGCAATATTCCAGCCTAGATAGAACAAGTGACCTGAAGAGTGTCATCATGGGCTTGGCCTCCCTAGTTTTGAAGGTTCTCATTATCCATCCTGTCATTTTTCTAGCAGATGCGATTGATAAAATGTTATGGTCCTTGAAGGTGAGATCCTCCGACATAATCACTCCCAGGTCTTTGACGTTGGTGTTTCGCTCTATTTTGTGGCCAGAATTTGTTTTGTACTCTGATAAAGATTTAATTTCCTCATGTTTACCATATCTGAGTAATTGAAATTTCTCATCGTTGAATTTCATATTGTTTTCTGCAGCCCACTGAAAGATTTGGTTGATGTCCGCCTGGAGCCTTGCAGTGTCTGCAATGGAAGACACTGTCATGCAGATTCGGGTGTCATCCGCAAAGGAAGACACGGTGCTGTGGCTGACATCCTTGTCTATGTCGGATATATACACATATACATAACAGAAAGAGAATATTTTAATATCACTCACCAATTTGACTGGAGATTAAGGTGTATCATATCTAACTCCTGTTTAAAATTTATGAAGAAACTGGCCAGAATCTAACATAAAATAAGACACTTAGCTGGAGTTCCTGGAGTTGTCTTGTCCAGTCGCCTGATATCTCAAGTTATGCAGGAATGCACATCCAACAATTTCGCCTCCTATTTGAGAGGTGTCAGTCCAATTTTAACCTCTAGAGCACGAGAAATTCTTCCCATTACTAATTAACGTCTGTTCAATTCAAACAACAATGGCGACTGTCCTGCACAGGCACAGCTTCCCGTTTTCCATAACATAAATTTTATTAAATACAGTATGGCCAACTATTTACATATAACTACTGTATTTCTGGAAAATATATACAGTATTTTCCACATTGGTAGCAGTGGTAAACATGTTGGTAGCAATGGTTAAAATGTTAGCAGCAGTGGTAAACATGTTGGTAGCAGTGGTTAACATGCTGGCAGCAGTGGTAAACATGTTGGTAGCAGTGGGTAACATGTTGGTAGCAGTGATAAACATGTTGGTAGTAGTGGTTAACATGTTGACAGCAGTGGTAAACATGTTGGTAGCAGTGGTTAACATGTTAGCAGCAGTGGTAAGCATGTTGGCAGTAGTGGTAAACATATTGGTATCAGTGGCTAACATGATGACAGCAGTGATAAACATGTTAGTAGCAGTGGTAAACATGTTGGCAGCAGTGGTAAACATGTTGGCAGCAGTGGTAAACATGTTGGTAGCAGTGGCAAACTTGTTAGCAGCAGTGTTTAACATGTTGGTAGCAGTAGCAAGCATGTTAGTAGCAGTGGTAATCATGTTGGTAGCAGTGGTTAATATGTTGGCAGCAGTGGTTAACATGTTAGTAGCAGTGGCTAACATGTTGGTAGCAGTGGTAAACATGTTGGTAGCACTGGTTAACGTGTTGGCTGCAGTGGTAAACATGTTGGTAACAGTGGTAAACATGTTGGTAGCAGTGGTTAAGAATGTTGGTAGCAGTGGTAATCATGTTGGTAGCAGTGGTTAAGAATGTTGGTAGCAGTGGTAAACATGTTGGTAGCAGTGGTAACATGTTGGTAGCAGTGATAAACATGTTGGTAGTAGTGGTTAACATGTTGACAGCAGTGGAAAACATGTTGGTAGCAGTGGTTAACATGTTAGCAGCAGTGGTAAGCATGTTGGCAGTAGTGGTAAACATATTGGTATCAGTGGCTAACATGTTGGCAGCAGCGATAAACATGTTAGTAGCAGTGGTAAACATGTTGGCAGCAGTGGTAAACATGTTGGCAGCAGTGGTAAACATGTTGGTAGCAGTGGCAAACTTGTTAGCAGCAGTGCTTAACATGTTGGTAGCGGTGGCAAGCATGTTAGTAGCAGTGGTAATCATGTTGGCAGCAGTGGTTAATATGTTGGCAGCAGTGGTAAACATGTTGGCAGCTGTGGTGAACATGTTGGCAGCATTTTTTAACTTGTTGGCAGCCGTGGTTAACATGTTGGCAGCAGTGGTTAACATGTTTGTAGCAGCGGAAAACATGTTGGTAGCAGTGTTAAACATGTTGGTAGCAGTGGTAAACATGTTGGTAGCAGTGGTAAACATGTTGGTAGCATTGGTAAACATGTTGGTAGCAGTGGTAAACATGTTGGTAGCATTGGTAAACATGTTGGTAGCAGTGGTAAACATGTTGGTAACAGTGGTAAACATGTTGATAGCAGTGGTAAACATGTTGGTAGCAGTGGTAAACATGTTGGTAGCAGGGGTAAACATGTTGGTAGCAGTGGTAAACATGCTGGTAGCAGTGATAAACATGTTGGTAGCAGTGGTAAACATGTTGGTAGCAGTGGTAAACATGTTGGTAGCAGTGGTAAACATGCTGG
This sequence comes from Cherax quadricarinatus, assembly GCF_038502225.1. Classification (NCBI taxonomy): domain Eukaryota; kingdom Metazoa; phylum Arthropoda; class Malacostraca; order Decapoda; family Parastacidae; genus Cherax; species Cherax quadricarinatus. Next base: position 26,908 of record NW_027196390.1, read on the forward strand.
TAGCAGTAATAAACATGTTGGTAGCAGTGGTAAACATGTTGGTAGCAGTGGTAAACATGTTGGTAGCAGTGGTAAACATGCTGGTAGCAGTGATAAACATGTTGGTAGCAGTGGTAAACATGTTGGTAGCAGTGGTAAACATGTTGGTAGCAGTGGTAAAAATGTTGGTAGCAGCGGTAAACATGCTGGTAGCAGTGGTAAACATGTTGGTAGCAGTGGTAAACATGTTGGTAGCAGTGGTAAACATGTTGGTAGCAGTGGTAAACATGTTGGTAGCAGTGGTAAACATGTTGGTAGCAGTGGTAAACATGTTGGTAGCAGTGGTAAACATGCTGGTAGCAGTGATAAACTTGTTGGTAGCAGTGATAAACATGTTGGTAGCAGTGGTAAACATGCTGGTAGCAGTGGTAAACATGTTGGTAGCAGTGGTAAACATGTTGGTAGCAGTGGTAAACATGTTGGTAGCAGTGGTAAACATGCTGGTAGCAGTGATAAACATGTTGGTAGCAGTGATAAACATGTTGGTAGCAGTGGTAAACATGTTGATAGCAGTGGTAAACATGTTGATAGGAGTGGTAAACATGTTGGTAGCAGTGATAAACATGTTGGTAGCAGTGATAAACATGTTGGTAGCAGTGGTAAACATGTTGGTAGCAGTGGTAAACATGTTGATAGCAGTGGTAAACATGTTGATAGCAGTGGTAAACATGTTGGTAGCAATGGTAAACATGTTGGTAGCAGTGGTAAACATGTTGGTAGCAGTGGTAAACATAGCATCAGGTTGTTACTCTTGTTTCACTATAAGCTATGCTGATTCAAATTCAGAGTTTATTCTCTATAAGGATTACAATGCTGAGTTTACAGAAATTTGGTTATTGTTTGGTTTACATGTAGTTAAATTGTGATTACAGAGTGTACCACTAGAACGCTTAGCATGGCTAGGCATTTCGGGCATACTTAGTTTTATTCTTAATTGTAAAATATTACAAATTATGAGGTAAGTTGGTATTATGGCTAAGTGACTAAATACTAGTTTGTGAGTTTAGCAATGTGAATGCTTTTGTTTTGGCACAGTACATAGTTTCAGTATTGGAGTATCACAGGATTCATTATTTTAAGACTGAGATTAATATTTCCGTTTATGGTCAAATGAGTGAGTGAGTGTAAGTTTGAACCACCAGGTGGTATTCGTGTAGTTAGTTGACGGGGTGTATCAGGGAGATAAGATGTTTTCTAATGGTAGTTTTGAAGGTGATGAATGTGTCTGCAGTTCTAGAGTTCTCTGGTAGGGTATTCCAGATTTTAGGGCCTTTGACATACATTGAATTTTTGTAAAGGTTTAGTCGGACACGGGGAATGTCGTAGAGATGTTTGTGTCTGGTGTTATGCCTGTGGGTTCTGTCACAACTATCAAGAAAGCGTTTTAGGTCAAGGTTGATATTAGAGTTTAAGGCCCTGTAGATATAGATTGCACAGTAGTAAGTGTGGATGTACTGAACTGGGAGCAAGTTTAGATCTATGAAGAGTGGGGGGGGGGTGTTGCCAGGGATGGGATTTAGTGATGATATTTAGTGATGATATCATGATCCATACAACAGGGCATAAGAAGATGAATACCATTCTTAATGAAGTTCAAGCAATTTGTAATCGACTAGGCCTCATAATATCTTCCTCTAAAACTAAGATATTAACAAGCAAACGACATCCCCCACCCATCTATTTGCAGGGTGAAATCATTAGCTACGTTAAAACTTACAGATATCTTGGTGTAGATGTACCCTTTAACAAATCCACTATACCACAACTAAACAAGAAATGTAAAGCTAGGCTAAATGCTCTCAAAGCTGTTGCTGGCTACAATCCCAACTATGGTGCAAATGTGAGAATCGTGAGAATGATGTACATAGCCTATGTTAGGTCCTTAATTGATTATGCTGCTCCCATGTTGATATTAGCTAGAGAAAGTTCTCTCCGACCCTTGGAGTTAATGCAAAATGAAGCTCTCAGGATTATTCTTGGCTGTCCCAGATCTACAAAAGTTCTTAACATGAGGAAGGAGCTTGGTATTTCTAGTATCAGTGATAGGATTGTTGAAATTAACACTGTACTCGGTATTAGAATGTTGAGAAACGAACCAGACACTGTCACAATGAATCTTACCAAGTGTCTAGAGGTAAATACACACAGATCTAAATGGATTGTGAAAACGTGCAATTGCATTAAGTTTTATAACCTGCATGAACTGTATCACTGTAGGCAACAAGAGCATTTCACCCCTCCATGGAAGATGTGTTCATTTAATATCACATACCTACAAGTCCCTCCCAAGAAGCTCATTGCTAGTAATCCCTTCCTTAAATCTCTTGTTAGAGCAACTGCTCAAGAAGAAATTTCTCACCTAGCTGGTAGTAACAAGTTATCACAAGTTATATACACTGATGGATCTAAACAGGAGTCTTCTGGCAGGGCTGCATCTGCTCTTGTTGCCACCTCCCTAGTTAAGAACGATAATAAATTTGTTGAGTTAGGCATAAGAATTAACAACTGGGCGTCTACACTGCAAACTGAATTGTTTGCAATCCTAATGGCGCTAAAGCTAACCTATGACACTGAGCTTGACTCTATCATCATTACTGATTCTATGTCATCATTGAAGGCTCTTGGCTCATATAATGACTCCAACAACATGCTCATTGGGGAAGCCAGGTATAGATACTCAAAAATTAGGGACAAAGGAATTAATGTACAATTGCTATGGATCCCATCACACATTGGATTACTCCTTCATGATAAAGTTGATATGTTAGCCAAGAAGAGTATCGAGAAGGAGAATGTAGAATATAACTTTGGAATAACCGTGTCTAGCATTAGGAATAATATTAGGAGAGAAGTAAATAATGAAAATGATTGTTATAGGAATGCAGTTAGAAGCCTGAGTAGATCTATAACCCACTATGATAACATGAACGTAGATAAGTATGTTTATGGAGCAACTTGCAATGTGAACAGACTGACTGATGTTGTAGTGGCCAGGCTTAGGCTTGGTAACAAGTACTTCTGGCAGTTTGGGAGACACACAGATGATGATCAAACTAAATGTAAATTATGTGATCAGGCATATGGTCACTGTCTTGAACACTATGTGCTTAATTGTCCACTTATTGAGGAATACAGAGACAGACAGTATAATAACCTATGTGACATGTCAAGATATCTTATTAATGAAATTAAGATACCAGATATACTAAGCAAATTTCCTAAATTTGCTTGTAACAGATAAGTGAACTATAGATATGTAGATATAAATCCATATGTATTCCTGTTAACCCTTTGGGGCCTAGTTCCTAGGCCTTTTGTGTATCCATATGCTCTCGCGCTACCGTCCACAGGATGGATATGGGGTGCACAATAAACTAGCCACTTCGGTGGCAAAATCTAAATCTAATCTTGTTTCACTGCTTTCCGCAATCATTGTTGCCAAATTAGCCATTTTTATATTATATCTATGGATTTCATGATAACGTTATTATTTATTTAGTTTTGTCTATGCAAATTTGGGTTGTTAAAATATATCTAAACTTACTTAAGGATAATTAATCAGTTGAAAATTAATTATTTAAAAAATGTACAAGACTGAGGTGATGTTGTTTCACGTAAGGTACCATCACCTAAGGTAGCTCCTACAGATCTTCCATGTGTTGTTTGTGGAAAACAGAAACACAGCAACATCATAGTAAAATATCGAATAAGTGAAACTAATTGGGCTAAAATATTTCTTGCTGCCACTCTGTTCCTCAAGGACGATATATACATCAGAGCTTGTCATCTTGAAGATAAATCTGCTGTGTTTGGAGCAGAGTTGTATTACTATAAACACTGTCTTGAAGCGTATCTTCAAAGATATATAAAACAAAATAAGTAAAATGATGAACAACCAACGCAAACAAAAGGTCAAACAGTAGAGGACATTCCACCACTTCAAGACATTCTGGACTAGTGGCAGTGGTCTAACATTGAGTGAGATTCATGATTATGCCAACAAACAGTCCGGAGAACATCCCCTTACAAATAAATAAGTAAAATTGTACATGATAAAAATATTTTGTGATATTCAGTTTTTCAGACCACCACTACCACCACCACCACCACCACCACCACTACCACCACTACCACCACCACCACCACCACTACCACCACCACCACCACCACCACCACCACCACCACCACCACCACCACCACCACCACCACCACCACCACCACCACCACCACCACCACCACCACCACCACTACCACCACCACCACCACCACCACCACTACCACCACCACCACCACTACCACCACCACCACCACCACCACCACCACCACTACCACCACCACCACCACCACCACTACCACCACCACCACCACCACTACCACCACCACCACCACTACCACCACCACCACCACCACCACCACCACCACCACCACTACCACCACCACCACCACCACCACCACCACCACCACCACCACTACCACCACCACCACCACTACCACCACCACCACCACCACCACTACAACCACCACCACCACCACCACCACTACAACCACCACCACCACCACCATCACCATCACCACCACCGCCACCACCACCACAACAACAACAACAACAGCAACAACAACAACAACAACAACAACAACAACAATAACAACAAAATCAGCCCCTGCTTGTATACTCATCGAAGTTCACTGTTAACCGAATAGTAGACCAACTACGTTCAGAAGACTCTGTCAGGGAGGCTGGCAAATTGATAAGACAATCGTTCCTAGAAACGGATTTCAGCCTTGACGATCAGTTTGGGGACGCAAACAAGCTAGAAAAAAACACGGAAAAAAACACCAATCCCACACCCACTAATTGATTTCTTGTCTCATGTATTTTCATGTGGATAAAGTGACCATCCTGTGCCACAGTCAACCGTGTACGTCTTCAACTGAAGAGGAAGAAGAACCAGACAATGATGAAACAGAAGAGATCGACTGAAAAGTACAAACTGCTATAACATGCAGAATGCAACCTCTTTTTCAGATATTGTTCTTCATTGTTCACAAAGGAAGAAAGAAAATTCCTCTGCATCTACTGACTGGCCATTCAATTCACGAGAAGTGTAAGAGCAAGCAACTGATTTCTGTATTCAAAAAAGATTGTCAGTAAGCTACAATGAGAATATGGAATCCCGTCGACACCTTGCGCAATGCACCATGAAGACATATTCGGTGAACGCTGCTCTTGCAAGTTATTTTACCAGTTATTTTACTGTTATTTTACTGTTATTTTACTGTAGGGGCTATGGGTAATTTTAACCAAGAAGAGGCAAGTCTTCCAGGTCTGAGGGGGAACCCATGATACTGTAATGGTCTTATTTCAGTAAGCTCCAAACGTAATCCCAGCAAACCAAAGCTGTCAACAGTAGTTCATAATAAACTTGGGAAACAGTCAGTTGCTTTATTTCCATGTCAGCAGGTTAGAAATCATTGCAAGCCATTTCAACAAATTTCAAAATCATTGAAGAGGCTAATATTTTAACCAAGTGACGAGATCAAGAAGGCAGAGACACTGATAAGTATGTTGCAAGTTGTTGGCATTCATGCTATCATCTCAAAAGCTAATGTTCCGCTACAACATGTTGCTTTTCTCTCAATACTGCCTTTCCAACAGACAGTATACGTTAGTGTATGTTCTCCTGGAATTTAACTGGAGGGGGTTTCGGGGGTCAACGCCCCCGCGGCCCGGTCTGAGACCAGGCCTCATGGTGGATCAGGGTCTGATCATCTTGGCCACACGCAAGCTGACGTACGAACCACAGCCCGGTTGGTCAGATACTGACGTTAGGTGCCTGTCCAGTGCCTTCCTGAAGACAGCCAGGGGTCTATTGGTAATTCCACTTACGTATGCTAGGAGGCAACTGAACAGTCTTGGGCCTCGGACACTTATTGTGTTGTCTCTCAGTGTACTCGTAGCACCCCTGCTTTTCATTGGGGGAATGTTGCATGTCCTGCCGAGACTTTTGCCTTCATATGGAGTGATTTTCATGTGCAGGTTTGGTACCAATCACTCCAGGACCTTCCAAGTGTATATTATCATATATCTCTCGCCTGCGTTCAAGGAAATACAGATCAAGAACCTTCAACCGTTCCCAGTAGTTTAGGTGCCTTACCGCACTTATGTGAGCCGTGAAAGTTCTTTGTACACTCTCCAGGTCTGCAATGTCGCCAGCCTTGAAGGGGTCCGTTAGTGTACAACAGTATTCCAGCCTAGAGAGTTCAAGCGATTTGAAGAGAATCGTCATGGGCTTGGCGTCCCTAGTTTTGAAGGTTCTCATTATCCATCCTATCATTTTCCTAGCGGATGAGGTAGATACATTGTTGTGGTCTTTGAAGGTGAGATCCTCTGACATTATCACTCACAGGTCCTTCACATTACTTTTCTGCTCTATTGTATGGTTAGAATTTGTGGTATACCATGACACATTTTTAATTTCTTCAAGTTTTCCATATCTGAGTAGTTGAAATTTCTCCTCGTTGAACTTCATATTGTTTTGAGTGGCTCATTCGAAGATTTGGTTGATGTCCGCTTGGAGTCTCGCAGTGTCTTCGATGGAGGTCACTTCCATGGTGATCCGGTTGTCATCCGCAAAGGAAGACACGGAGCTATAGCTTACATCTCTGAATATGTCAGAAATGAGGATGAGGAATAGAATGGGAGACAGTACTGTGCCTTGTGGAACAGAGCTTTTTACAATGGCTGCCAGGGACTTTACTTTGTTTACTATTATTCTTTGTGTTCTGTTTGTCAGGAAGTTGTAGATCCATCTACAAACTTTTCCCGTTAATCCTTTATCCCGCATTTTGTGTGCTATTACACCATGGTCACTCTTGTCGTAAGCTTTTACAAAGTCTGTGTATACTACATCTGTATTTTGTTTATCCTCTACACCATCCAGGACCTTGTCATAGTGGTCCAGTAACTGGGACAGGCAGGAGCGACCTGCTCTAAACCCGTGATGTTCTGGGTTGTGTAACTGATGGGTATCTAGGTTGTTGGCTATCTTGCTTCTTAGAACCCTCTCAAAGATTTTTATGATATGGGATGTTAGTGCTATTGGTCTGTAGTTCTTTGCAGTTGTGTTACTGCCACCTTTGTGGAGTGGGGCTATGTCTGTTGCTTTTAGTGTGTGTGGGATGACCCCTGTGTCTATGCTCCCTCTCCATAAAATGCTGAAGGCACGCGATAGGGACTTCTTGCAGTTCATGATGAACACGGAGTTCCACGAGTCTGGGCCTGGGGCAGAGTGCATGGGCATGTCATTAATTGCCTCTTCAAAATCTTGTGGAGAAATAATAATATCCGAGAGTTTTGGGAAGACCAGATTCTGGGTTTCGTTCATTGGATTGTCGTCCCTTAGAGTGGGCAGTGGATCGCTGAACACTGAGTCATACTGGGACTTTAGTATCTCACTCATTTCTTGGCTATCATCTGTGTATGTCCCATCCTGCCTAAGCAGGGGCCCAATACTGGATGTTGAGTAATGGGATTTCTAGTTAAGCTTAAACAGTTTGTACTTAACTTAGAAAGACAGCTCATCGCCTGCACAGCCGCCCCTGCAGACGAGGTCTTGAGAAGCTGTCGAAGTCATCTCTCAATGGGCTGTAAATGAGTTATAATTTGTAAGATTATAAATTACCCCTAGGGAGTGTTATGTCAGCATATTTCATTCACTGATGGCTGACAAACTTACTTGTGTGGACTCAAAAGTCCGCACCTAACTGCCGACTATAGGTTGATTACAAACTCCTTGCGACTCAAGAACTGCGCAGTCCCCCGTACTACAAGAAATTCGTAACCTACCTTGCTCTTGTAGCGTGAGCTATGGTGTTCTTCACACCTTCGACAGATATCGGTGACTTGATAGAAGCTGAAGTGTCCTTGGATGTCCACGTCTTCCATAGTCTAGGAATACGCACACTGGTACACTATGTTCCACAAGATTTGTCTTTAATGTTCACAATCTTATCACTAAAGAAGCTGATCACACTTCTCTTAAGTGTTTATTGTGTTTTATGAGACATTTTGTTCACACTAACGCACAGATCAGTGTTCTTTGCTGGTTATCCTGGCGTCATTGTCACTCTCAGTAAGGTGTGTGATGCAGGTATATTGTGCAGGTGTGTGAAGCAGGTATGTTGTGCAGCTGTGTGAAGCAGGTATGTGGTGCAGGTGTGTGAAGCAGGTATGTGGTGCAGGTGTCTGAAGCAGGTATGTGGTGCAGGTGTGTGAAGCTGGTATGTGGCGCAGGTGTGTGAAGCAGGTATGTGGTGCAGGTGTGTGAAGCAGGTATGTGGTGCAGGTGTGTGAAGCATGTATGTGGTGCAGGTGTCTGAAGCAGGTATGTGGTGCAGGTGTGTGAAGCAGGTATGTGGTGCAGGTGTGTGAAGCTGGTATGTGGTGCAGGTGTGTGAAGCAGGTATGTGGTGCAGGTGTGTGAAGCTGGTATGTGGTGCAGGTGTGTGAAGCAGGTATGTGGTGCAGGTGTGTGAAGCTGGTATGTGGTGCAGGTGTGTGAAGCAGGTATGTGGTGCAGGTGTGTGAAGCAGGTATGTGGTGCAGGTGTGTGAAGCTGGTATGTGGCGCAGGTGTGTGAAGCAGGTATGTGGTGCAGGTGTCTGAAGCAGGTATGTGGTGCAGGTGTGTGAAGCAGGTATGTGATGCAGGTGTGTGAAGCAGGTATGTGGTGCAGGTGTGTGAAGCAGGTATGTGGTGCAGGTGTGTGAAGCTGGTATGTGGTGCAGGTGTGTGAAGCAGGTATGTGGTGCAGGTGTGTGAAGCTGGTATGTGGTGCAGGTGTGTGAAGCAGGTATGTGGTGCAGGTGTGTGAAGCTGGTATGTGGTGCAGGTGTGTGAAGCAGGTATGTGGTGCAGGTGTGTGAAGCAGGTATGTGGTGCAGGTGTGTGAAGCTGGTATGTGGCGCAGGTGTGTGAAGCAGGTATGTGGTGCAGGTGTCTGAAGCAGGTATGTGGTGCAGGTGTGTGAAGCAGGTATGTGGTGCAGGTGTCTGAAGCAGGTATGTGGTGCAGGTGTGTGAAGCAGGTATGTGGTGCAGGTGTGTGAAGCTGGTATGTGGTGCAGGTGTGTGAAGCAGGTATGTGGTGCATTTGTGTGAAGCAGGTATGTGGTGCAGGTGTGTGAAGCAGGTATGTGGTGCATTTGTGTGAAGCAGGTATGTGGTGCAGGTGTGTGAAGCAGGTATGTGGTGCAGGTGTGTGAAGCAGGTATGTGGTGCAGGTGTGTGAAGCAGGTATGTGGAGCAGGTGTGTGAAGCAGGTATGTGGTGCATTTGTGTGAAGCAGGTATGTGGTGCAGGTGTGTGAAGCAGGTATGTGGTGCAGGTGTGTGAAGCAGGTATGTGGTGCAGGTGTGTGAAGCAGGTATGTGGTGCAGGTGTGTGAAGCAGGTATGTGGTGCAGGTGTGTGAAGCAGGTATGTGGTGCAGGTGTGTGAAGCAGGTATGTGGTGCAGGTGTGTGAAGCAGGTATGTGGTGCAGGTGTGTGAAGCAGGTATATGGTGTAGGTGTGTGAAGCAGGTATGTGGCGCAGGTGTTTGAAGCAGGTATGTGGTGCAGGTGTGTGAAGCTGGTATGTGGTGCAGGTGTGTGAAGCAGGTATGTGGTGCAGGTGTGTGTAAAGCAGGCATGTGGTGCAGGTATGTGAAGCAGGTATGTGGTGCAGGTGTGTGAAGCAGGTATGGGGTGCAGGTGTGTGAAGCTGGTATGTGGTGCAGGTGTGTGAAGCAGGTATGTGGTGCATTTGTGTGAAGCAGGTATGTGGTGCAGGTGTGTGAAGCAGGTATGTGGTGCATTTGTGTGAAGCAGGTATGTGGTGCAGGTGTCTGAAGCAGGTATGTGGTGCAGGTGTGTGAAGCAGGTATGTGGTGCAGGTGTGTGAAGCAGGTATGTGGTGCATTTGTGTGAAGCAGGTATGTGGTGCAGGTGTCTGAAGCAGGTATGTGGTGCAGGTGTGTGAAGCAGGTATGTGGTGCAGGTGTGTGAAGGAGGTATGTGGTGCAGGTGTGTGAAGCAGGTATGTGGTGCAGGTGTGTGAAGCAGGTATGTGGTGCAGGTGTGTGAAGCAGGTATGTGGTGCAGGTGTGTGAAGCAGGTATGTGGTGCAGGTGTGTGAAGCAGGTATGTGGTGTAGGTGTGTGAAGCAGGTATGTGGCGCAGGTGTGTGAAGCAGGTATGTGGTGCAGGTGTGTGAAGCTGGTATGTGGTGCAGGTGTGTGAAGCAGGTATGTGGTGCAGGTGTGTATAAAGCAGGCATGTGGTGCAGGTATGTGAAGCAGGTATGTGGTGCAGGTGTGTGAAGCTGGTATATGGTGCAGGTGTGTGAAGCAGGTATGTGGTAAAGGTGTGTGAAGCAGGTATGTGGTTCAGGTGTGTGAAGCAGGTATGTGGTTCAGGTGTGTGAATCAAGTATGTGGTGTAGGTGTATGAAGCAGGTATGTGGTGCAGGTGTGTGAAGCAGGTATGTGATGCAGGTGTGTGAAGCAGGTATGTGGTGCAGGTGTGTGAAGCAGGTATGTGGTGCAGGTGTGTGAAGCAGGTATGTGGTGTAGATGTGTGAAGCAGGTATGTGGTGCAGGTGTGTGAAGCAGGTATGTTGTGTAGGTGTGTGAAGCAGGTATGTGGTGCAGGTGTGTGAAGCAGGTATGTGGTGCAGGTGTGTGAAGCAGGTATGTGGTGCAGGTGTGTAAAGCAGGTATGTGGTGCAGGTGTGTGAAGCAGGTATGTGGTGCAGGTGTGTGAAGCAGATATGTGGTGCAGGTGTGTGAAGCAGGTATGTGGTGCAGGTGTGTGAAGCAGGTATGTGGTGCAGGTGTGTGAAGCAGGTATGTGGTGCAGGTGTGTGAAGCAGGTATGTGGTGTAGGTGTGTGAAGCAGGTATGTGGTGCAGGTGTGTGAAGCAGGTATGTGGTGCAGGTGTGTGAAGCAGGTATGTGGTGTAGGTGTGTGAAACAGGTATGTGGTGCAGGTGTGTGAAGCAGATATGTGGTGTAGGTGTGTGAAGCAGGTATGTGGTACAGGTGTGTGAAGCAGGTATGTGGTGCAGGTGTGTGAAGCATGTATGTGGTGCAGGTGTGTGAAGCATGTATGTGGTGCAGGTGTGTGAAGCAGGTATGTAGTGCAGGTGTGTGAAACAGGTATGTGGAGTGCTGAGTCGCACGTTACGGGTGTGACCAGTTCCAATCATTAGTCGGGTAAAGAGGATGGAATGACGCCTTGACCGGCACTACTATTGAGTCACCTGTCATCATCAACAACAACAACAACAACAACAAAATACTACCACTAATACTACTACTACTACTACTACTACTACTACAACTACTACTACTACTACTACTACTACTACTACTACTAATAATAATAATAATAATAATAATAATAATAATAATAATGCGCATTTAAATGTGGGAGGGAGATAAATGTAATACAAGTTAAAGAAGAGGTTTTCATGTAGTTATCTGACAGTGGGATGTGTCAGGGAGATACGGTGTTTTTTAGCTGTAATTTTGAAAGTGATGATTGTGTCTGCAGTTCTAGAGTTTTCAGGTAGGGTGTTCCAGATTTTAGGCCCTTTAATGTACATTGAATTTTTGTATAAGTTTAGCCGGACACAGGAAATGTTATAGTCTTTTTTTGTGGCTGGCGTTGTGCCTGTGGGTCCTGTCATAACTATCAAGAAAATGTCTTGGTTCAGGGTTAATATTGGAATTTATGGTTCTGTAAATGTAGGTTGCACAGCAATAAGTGTGGATGTTCTGTACAGTGAGTAAATTGAGATCTTTGAAGAGTGAGGGGTATGTTTACCTGTATTCTTACTGCGGCTTTCTGTTGGGTTATTATTGGCTTTAGGTGGGTTGCTGCTGTTGATCCCCAGGCACAAATGACATAGGTGAGGTAGGGATAGATGAGTGAATAGTATAGTGTGAGAATGGCTGATTGTGGCACGTAGTAGCGTATCTTGGAGAATATCCCAACCGTTTTGGATACTTTTTTTGTTATGTGTTGGATATGTGTGCTGAAATTCAGGTTGCTGTCGAGGTGTAGGCCCAGGAATTTGCTCTCATTATGTTTAGCAATAAGAGTGTTGGCGATCTTAATGTTCGGTTGTGCAACATCTGCTCTGTTACCAAACATGATATATAAGATTTTGTCAGCGTTGAGTGTAAGTTTATTGGTTGTCATCCAAGTAGATATTTTTAGTAGCTCCTCGTTAACAATGGTGTTGAGTGTAGCAAGATTTGGGTGGGAGATGACGTAAGTCGTGTCGTCAGCAAAGAGAACTGGTTTCAAGTGTTGTGATATGTTGGGTAGATCATTGATGTATAAGATGAAAAGCAGGGGACCAAGGACACTTCCCTGTGTCAAGTGGTTGTACTGATGAGGTTGTGTCTTTAATAGTGACGTACTGATACCTGTTAGTAAGGTAGGATTTGAAATATGCAAGTGTATGACCTCTTATATCATAATGGTCAAGTTTGTGGAGTAGGATGCCGTGGTCTACTGTGTCAAAAGCTTTCCTTAGGTCAGTATAAAGTCCTAATGGATATTCCTCATTTTTCAGTGCTGTGTAAAGCAGATCTAGCATTTTTACAGTTGCATCGTTTGTGCTTTTATTTTTTCTGAAGCCAGATTGGCAGGGGTTGAATATGTTTTGTGCTGTTATGAATGAATATAATCTCTTGTGCACGAGTTTCACGAAGATTTTTGATAGCAACGGTAAGTTCGATATTGGTCTATAGTTGTTTACAACTGTGGGGTCACCACCTTTGTGTACTGGTGTAACCCTTGTGTTGTGTCGGGAAAGTGCTGGTTTCTAATGATTTGTTAAAAGTAATGAAATAACATGTGGAAGGACATGGGCCGCTCGCTTGTACAGTAATGGTGGGACTTGTAACAGATTCCCTGATTTATTTTTAAGTGACTTGATAATCGTGGTGACTTCAGTGGGCTCGGAAGCTGCAAGATAGGAGGTTGGGAAATTTCCATCTAAGTAATCAGTTGCTCGGGCGTTGTTACCTGGGATTTTACTGGCAAGATTTGATCCTATGGTTGAGAAGGCATTTATCTTGTTAACTGTATCAATAGGCTGTAGTGGTGTTTGATTTGGTTTAGTATGGACAATATCCCTATTTTTTCATTTTGTGGGTGGCCAGACTCTGAGAGAGTGTTTTCCAGGGTTTTTTTTATATCTCCTCTTGTTTTAGTGAATCTGCTGGAGTAGTACAATTGTTTGGCTTTTTTTATTAGTTTGGTGAGAACTGATGAATAGTGTTTAAGAATATCTTTGTGTATTAAGCTCTGTCTATACTGCTTTTCATATTAGTGTTTCTTATCAATGGATCTTGGTATGCTGTTAACTAGCCGTGGGCAACCTAGCCGTTTATTCGTGATCTGTTTCGTTTTTATAGGACAATGTTTGTTGTATAGTCTAAGTAATTTATTAAGAAATATGTCTGTCCACTCATCGATACCATTGGCCTTGGAGAATTCTGTAGGCCAGTCAGCCGTCCCTAGCTTTGCTGTGAAGTTAAGAAGAACATAAGAACATAAGAACGAAGGAACACTGCAGAAGGCCTACTGGCCCATGCGAGGCAGGTCCAAGTCCCTACCGGCTTAAGCCAATGCACCCAACCTAGTCAGGTCAGGTCACATTGACTTAAGGGAGGAACACGGCAACCGACCTGTTAGCACAAGCTATCAGGTCTAACTCACACCCACCCACATCTACTCATGTATTTATCCAACCTATTTTTAAAGCTACACAACGTTCTGGCCTCTATAACGGTACTTGGGAGTTTGTTCCACTCATCCACAACTCTATTACCAAACCAGTACTTTCCTATATCCCTCCTGAATCTGAATTTTTCCAACTTAAAACCATTGCTGCGAGTCCTGTCTAGGCTAGATATTTTCAGCACACTATTTACATCCCCTTTATTTATTCCTGTCTTCCACTTATAAACCTCAATCATATCCCCCCTAATTCTACGTCTTTCTAGAGAGTGCAGTTTCAGGGCCCTTAGTCTATCCTCATAGGGAAGGTTTCTGATACATGGGATCATCTTTGTCATCCTCCTTTGTACATTTTCCAGAGAATTTATATCCATTCTGTAATACGGTGACCAAAACTGCGCAGCATAATCTAAATGAGGCCTAACCAAGGATGTATAGAGTTGAAGAACAACCTGAGGACTCCTATTATTTATGCTTCTTGATATGAAGCCAAGGATTCTATTAGCTTTATTGCGAACACTTATGCACTGTTGTCTTGGTTTCAGATTACTGCTAACCAGAACTCCTAAATCTTTTTCGCAATCCGTAATATTAAGATCTACATTATTTAGTTTATATGTGGCATGGTTATTGTCCTGTCCAACATTTAGAACTTTGCATTTGTTTATATTAAACTGCATCTGCCACTTCTCCGACCACTGCATCAGTCTATTCAAATCTTCCTGGAGTGCTCGAATGTCCTCGTCAGAATGAATTCGACGGCCTATTTTGGTGTCATCGGCAAACTTGCCGATGTCGCTCTTTATGCCCTCATCTATGTCGTTTATGTAGATTGTGAACAGCAGGGGGCCCAACACTGACCCCTGTGGAACACCGCTCGTGACGCTTCCCCACTCTGATTTCTCCCCATTTATGCAAACTCTCTGCTGCCTATTTGTCAACCATGCCTCTATCCAGGAAAAAATTTCTCCTCCTATTCCATGTGCTTTAATTTTCCTCAATAGTCTCTGATGTGGGACCCTGTCAAAAGCCTTACTGAAGTCCATATACACAATATCATATTCGTTACCATGATCTACCTCCTCAAATACCTTAGTGAAAAAAGTTAATAAATTCGTAAGGCAGGAACGTCCCTTTGTAAAACCATGCTGAGATTCGTTGATTAATTTATGCTTTTCAAGGTGGCTACGAACTGCCTCGGCAATTATTGATTCCATAAATTTTCCCACTATGGAGGTTAGGCTTATTGGTCTATAGTTCGAAGCTAAGGACCTGTCACCTGTTTTGAAAATAGGTATCACATTTGCCATTTTCCACTTATCTGGCACCATGCCAGTTTGTAGTGATATGTTGAAAAGATTAGCCAAAGGTGTGCTAAGCTCCTCTTTACATTCCTTTAGAACCCTTGCATACAGTTCATCAGGGCCTGGGGATTTGTTAGGTTTTAATTTATCTATTTGCCTAAGGACCATGTCACTTGTGACCCTAATAGTGCACAGTTTATTATCGTCCTGTTCTACATAATTTATCATTACTGGAATATCACTGGTATCCTCCTGTGTAAAAACTGAGAGGAAGTATGTGTTAAAAATTCTACACATTTCCTTATCACTGTCAGTGAGCTGACCCGAGGAACTTTTGAGTGGGCCTATCTTGTCCCTGATCTTACTTCTGTATACCTGAAAGAATCCTTTTGGGTTAGTCTTCGATTCTCTTGCAACTTTAACCTCATAATCTCTTTTTGCTTTTCTAATTCCCTTTTTTATTTCTCTCTTTAACTGAATATATCGATTTCTTAATTGCCCCTCTCCTCTTTTGATTTGCCTATATATGCCTCTCTTTTGACCAATCAGATATTTTAATCTATTGTTCATCCATTTAGGATCATTTTTGTTTGATCTGATTTCCCTATTTGGAACATAATTTGACTGAGCAGCTAGAACTATGCCCTGGAAAGCATCATATCGGCAACCATCACCACCTACCTGACCCCTAGTCAGGTCATTCCAGTTCAGCCCACCTAAGTAATTTTTCAGTCCTATGAAATCAGCCAAGCGAAAGTCAGGGACGGAGACTTGATTGCCATTATTAGGGGAATTCCATGATATGTTAAAACTGAGTGATTTGTGATCACTCTCCCCAAGCTCATCATTAACCTCAAGATTATTAATTAGTGTTTCCCTACTGGCAAGAACCAAGTCAAGGAGGTTATTTCCCCTAGTTGGCTCTGTCACAAACTGTTTTAAAAAACAATCCTGGATCGTATCAAGAAAGTCACCCGACTCTAAATTTCCTGTCAAATTGCTCCAGTCAATCTGTCTATAGTTGAAATCTCCCATTAGCACAACATTTTCGTATGTAGATGCCTTACGAATTTCGTCCCATAGAAGTTTACTGCACTCCCTATCAAGATTTGGGGCCCTGTAAATCACACCCAAAATTAGTTTTTCTCGGCCCTCGAGAAGCTGCTAAGTGAGGTCTCGTCATGGAGTCTAAATGAAACTTTGTTGTATTCCAGTGGTAGTTTACTAATGTTTGTTAAGAGGAAGGTAGGGTAGTGGTCAGTAGTGCTGTCTGTGATTATCCCTGACTTAAGGGGGGCTAATATATTGGTCCATATATGGTCAATCATGGTTGCACTTGTCTCAGTCAGCCTGGTTGGTTCAGTTATTGTTGGTATGAGAAGTGTGTTGTTCACACTGTTGATGAAATCAGTTACAGGCTGATCATCTGGTAGGCCAAGGTTGATATTGAAGTCTCCATTTAAGGGAAGGTGGTGCTTGTTCATTAGGCTGTTTGTTATTAGTGCCTTTAATTTATCTCTAAAATTTGGGATGTTTGTTTGAGGCATCCGGTAAATGTCACCGATTACTATAGGAGTCTTAAGGTTTTTTACAGTAAAACTAGCAAAATGTTTTCAATAGCAAATCCATATGAGCATGAGGGAAGAGCCAGAGTTTTTATAAGGGAGGTACATGGCTGTACGGTGCCCCCTGGCCCAGTGGCTAAAGCTCTCGGTTCACACGGCGAGGGTCTGGGTTCGATTCCCAGTGAGAATAGAAACATTGGGCGTGTTTCTTTACACCGGTTGTCTATGTTCACTCATCAGTAAAATGGGTACCTGGGAGTTAGTTGACTGGTGTCGTTCGCATCCTGGACCAAAACTGACCTAATTTGCCCTAAATGCTCTGCATAACAAGCTGCTTTCTGTATAGTAGTATGTCAATGATGTCAGCTAGGACTGTATACCTTGTACATGTACTTGTAGTAAATAAAGATATTATTATTATTACATGGGCTAAGGCAGATAGGAGATGACAGTCCATTCTGAGGCTGTTTGCGGAAAACTGAGGCTAAATGGTCAGATTTATATAATTTGCATGTTGAAAGTGGGGGAAAAAACACAGGGAATGGACAGGAATTAAGACTGAGATGCTGAGAAGGAAGTGAGGATCAAGTTTTAGAACTGCTGCTGCGCTTGTTTAATGTGAAGGATAAAGAAAAGCTGGTACCTAAGACCTGCTGGAGAGTATGTTCTTATGGATAACGGGATGCGTAGGTACCTAAGACCTGTCAGAGTATATGCAATGTTCCTATGGCTAATGGGATGCCTAGGTACCTAAGACCTGTCAGAGTATATGCAATGTTCCTATGGCTAATGGGATGCGTAGATACCTAAAGATTGCAGGAAAGTAAGCATGATGGTTCTTATGTATAAGAGGATGGGAGGGATCTACCTGGAGTCTACCTGGAGGGTATTCCGGGGATCAACGCCTCCGCGGCCCGGTCGTGGATCGGCCTCCCGGTGGATCAGGGCCTGATAAACCAGGCTGTTACTGCTGGCCGCACGTAGTCCAACGTACGAACCACAGTCCGGCTGATCCGGTACCGACTTCAAGCATCTATCCAGCTCCCTCTTGAAGGCAGCCAGGGGCCTATTGGTAATTCCCCTTATGCATGGTGGAAGGCTGTTGATCCGTCTTGGGCCCCGGACACTTACGGTGTTTTCTCTTAGTGTACCAATGGCACCCCTACTTTTCAGTGGGGGTATTTTGCACCGCCTGCCCAGTCTTTTACTTTCGTAGGGAGTGATTCCTGTATGCAGATTTGGGACCATTCCTTCTAGGATTTTCCAAGTGGAGATTATGATACATCTCTCTCGCCTGCGTTCCAGCGAGTACAAGTTAAGTGCTTCCAAGCGTTCCCAGTAGTTGAAGTGTTTAATAGAACTTATATGTGCAGTAAAGATTTTCTGTACACTCTCTAGATCTGCAATTTCACCTTGCTTTAAATGGAGATGTTAATGTGCAGCAATATCCCAGCCTAGAGAGAGCAAGTGATTTGAAAAGGATCATCATTGGATTGGCATTTCTTGTTTTGAACGTTCTCATTATCCATCACATCATTTTCCTTGCACTTGTGATCGTGGCACTGTTGTGATCCTTGAAAGTGAGATCCTCAGACAGTACCACTTCCAGGTCCTTCACATTATTTCTCCACTATTGCATGATCCGAGTTTGTAGTATACTCAGTTCTAGTTATTATCTCCTCCAGTTTTCCATAACGGTGTAGTTGGAATTTGTCTTCATTGAACATCATATTATTTTCCCTTATCCATTGGAAAACTTGGTTTATATCTTCTTGGAGGTTAACCGTGTCCTCAACAGATGACAGTCTCATGCAGATCCTAGTATCGTCTGGAAAGGATGACACGGTGCAGTGGATTACATCTCTGTCTATGTCTGATATGAGGATGAGGAACAAGATGGGGGCGAGTACTGTGCCTTGTGGAACAGAACTTTTCACTGTGGCAGCTTCCGATTTAACTCTGTTGACCACTACTCTTTGTGTTCAATTGGTTAGAAAGTTGAAGATCCATCTCCTCACTTTGCCAGTTATTCCATTAGCACGTATTTTGTGCGCTATTACACTATGATCGCACTTGTCAAAGGCTTTTCCAAAGTCTGTATATATTACATTTGCATTCTGTTTATCTTCCAGTGCATCGAAGACCATATTACAGTGATCCAGTAGTTGCGAGAGGTAGGAGAGACCTTCTCTGAACCCATGTTGCCCTGGACTGTGCAGTTTTTGAGAATCCAAGTGGTTTGCAATCGTGCTTCTTATCACTCTTTCAAAAAATTTTAAGATGTTGAACGTTAGAGCTATTGGTTTATAGTTGATAAATTAGACACATGTGCAACACTTGGGTATCTTTATTAAGGAAACGTTTCGCCACACAGTGGCTTCATCAGTCCATAACAAAGAAGAACGGCGAAGAGCAGGAGTAGTGTTGCACATGTGTCTAATTTATCAACTTGTCGGTTCTCTGAACCATTCATCTACAATCCTGTCTGACACAGCAACATCTTGGGATCTTAATACAAGGAATTCTTCACTTG
Organism: Cherax quadricarinatus; assembly: GCF_038502225.1. Classification (NCBI taxonomy): domain Eukaryota; kingdom Metazoa; phylum Arthropoda; class Malacostraca; order Decapoda; family Parastacidae; genus Cherax; species Cherax quadricarinatus. The sequence goes on from NW_027196390.1 coordinate 46,144, forward strand.
CCTAACCCTTGGGCACGACCTACTTCCACATTGGACAAATGTGACACCACCTACGACTGCTGCACCTCTCCTGTCTACGGTATATAAGTTATTTCTTCGCAAATATGATGTATTATTTTCAAGATTGATGGACTGATCACATTGACTCAAGGCTGAGGGACTGATTACCTCCAACTACTCCTACTCTTCCCCGTTCTCCTTTGTTATGGACTGATGAAGCCACTGTGTGGCGAAACGTTTCCTTAATAAAGATACCCAAGTGTTGCACATGTGTCTAATTTATCAACTTGTTGGTTCTCTGAACCATTCATCTACATGGTCTATAGTTCTTAGCTAATGCTTTGCTGCCACCTTTATGGAGTAGGGTTATATCCGTTGTTTTTAGTGACTGGAATATCACCCACGTCTGAGCTCCTTCTCCATAGTATACTTAGGGCTCGCAAAACGGGTTTCTTGCAATTCTTAATGAACACAGAGTTCCACGAGTCTGGACCTGGGGCTGTGTCTCGTGGAACTCTGTGTTCATTAAGAATTGCAATTCTTCGCGTACCCTAAGTATGCTATGGAGAAGTGTACTATGGGACGATACCAAAATTTTGGCTGATAATAATACCGATACCCTTCCATTTTTTTACTTTTAAAATTATAATGACTATGTTCAATATGCAAGTAAAAACAGAGTGCACGATAGGTATTAAATAACAGAGGAAGGCTAAATATTAAATAACAGAGGAAGGCTAAATATTAAATAACAGAGGAAGGCTAAATATTAAATAACCTAATTTCTTTGAGATGATAATATCATTAATTATTACTTGGCCTGTTGTGTTAATTGCTGATTGTCAAAGGCACTTGTCGATGTGTGTGTTTGTGTATGTGTGTGTGTGTGTGTGTGTGTGTGTGTGTGTGTGTGTGTGTGTGTGTGTGTGTGTGTGTGTGTGTGTGTGTGTGTGTGTGTGTGTGTGTGTGAGTGTGTGTGTGTGTGTGTGTGTGTGTGTGTGTGTGTGTGTGTGTGTGTGTGTGTGTGTGTGTGTGTGTGTGTGTGTGTACTCGCCGATTTGTACTCACCTGTTTGTGGTTGCAGGGGTCGATTCACAGCTCCTGGCTCCGTCTCCTCGCTGGTCGCTATTAGGTCCACTCTCTCCCTGCTCCATTAACTTTGTCGTATCTCTTCTTGAAGCTGTGTAGAGATCATACCTCCACTACGATTGTTCCACTTCCTGACTACTCTATGGCTGAAGAAATGTTTCCTAACATCCCTGAATTTTCAAACTTCCAGTTGTGTCCCCTTGTTGCTGTGTCTCATCTCTGGAACATCCTGTCCCTATCCACCCTGTCAATTCCTCTCCGTATTTTATATGTAGTTATCATGTCCTCCCCTTATTCCTCCTGTCCTTTAGTGTCATCAGGTTGATTTTCCTTAACTTCTCCTCGTAGGACATTTTCCTTAGCTCCGGAACTAGTCTTGTTGCAAACCTTTGCACTTTCTTTAATTTCTGTGTGGGTGTGGGTTCCGTACTGGTGCTACATACTTCATTATAGGAGTGACATACATGGTGTACAGAGGCTTGAATGATTCCATACTGAGGTGTCGAAACGCTATTCTTAGCCCATATGCTGCAGCAGTTATTTGGATGATGTGCACCTCAGGAGATGTGCTCGGTATTATTATATTCACCCCAAGATACTTTTCCTTGAATGATTGCAGTTTTTGGCTCCCTAGCCTGTACTCTGTCTGGGGTCTTCTTTAACCTTCCAAATCTTCATGACTTTGCACTAGGTAGAGTTAAACTCCAGGAGCCAGTTGTTGGACCAGGTCTGCAGCCTGTCCAGATCACTTTATAGTCCCATCTGATCCTCATCCGCTCGAATTCTTCGCATTAGCTTCACATCATCTGCAAACAAGGACACCTCGGAATCTATCCCGTCCGTCAAGTCATTCACATATACCAGAAACAGCACCGGCCCTAACTCACAGTTTACAAAGGTAATGAACTCACAATTTACCTTTGTAAATTGTGAGTTCATTACCTTTGTAAACTGTGAGTTCATTACCTCTGTAACTTGCTCAGCTATCAAAACTTTGGAGTCCAGTCCCTGGACCAATTATGTACCTCTGTAATCTTTTGACTACCGCCCACAGGATGGGTATGGGGTGCATAATAAACATATTAAACTAACCCTAGGACTGACCCTTGTGGAACTCCGCTCGTCACAGGCTCCCACTCTGACACCTCGTTATGTACCATCACTCGTTGTTTCCTTCCTATTAGGTATTCTTTGATCCATTACTATGCCTTTCCTGTTATTCCTGCCTGCTCCTCTAGCTTTTGTACTAATCTCTTGTGAGACCTTCTTGCAGTCCAAGAAAATGCACTCTACCCACCTCTCTCTCTCTCTCTCTCTCTCTCTCTCTCTCTCTCTCTCTCTCTCTCTCTCTCTCTCTCTCTCTCTCTCTCTCTCTCTCTCTCTCTCTCTCTCTCTCTTTCCTCTCTCTCTCTCTCTCAAGCAGGTTTGTGACACAGGATTTCCCTTCCCTGAAATCATGCTGTTTATCTTTTATAAGCTCATTCCTTTCTAGTGCTCCACCACTCTTCTCCTGATAAGCTTCTCATCACTGTGTATGTGTGTGTACTCACCTAATTGTACTCACCTAATTGTACTCACTTAATTGTGGTTGCAGGGGTCGAGATTGATGGACTGAACACATCGACTCCAGGCTGAGGGACTGATTACCTCAAACTCCTCTTCTCCTTACGCCTTTCTGCTTTGTATTGGACTGATGAAGCCACTGTGTGGCGAAACGTTTCCTTAATAAAGATTCCCATATGTTACATAAGTGTCTCAATCTTCAATTTGTTGGTTTTCAAAACCATTCATCACAGCAATTGTCTGGTTAATTTATGCTTCCGGAGACGTGCTCGGCGTTATGCTCACCCCACGATCTTTCTCTTTGAGCGAGGTTTGCAGCCTTTGGCCACCGTCTACGGTCTTCTTTTCCCTTTCTCTATCTTCATGACTTTGCATTTGGCAGGGTTAAATTCGAGAAGCCAGTTGCTAGACTAGGTGTCCAGCCTGTCCAGGTCTCTTTGAAGTCCTACCTGATCTTCATCTGATTTAATTCTTCTCATTAACTTCACATCATCTGTGAACAGGGACACAACTCAGTCTAACCCTTCCATCATGTCATTCACTTATACCAGAAATAGCACTGGTCCTAAGACCGACCCCTGTAGGACCCCGCTCGTCACAGGTGCCCACTGTAATAGTTATCACGTACCATGACTCGTTGTTGCCTTTCTGTCAGGTATTCTTTGATCCATTGCAGCATCCTTCCTGTTATAGGCGCCTGATCCTCTAGCTTCTGCACCAATCTCCTGTGAGGAACTGTGTCGAAGGCCTTCTTGCAGTTCAAGAAGATGCAATCAACCCACTCCTCTCTCTTGTGTCTTACTTCTGTTACTTTATCATAAAACTCCAGTAGGTTTGTGACACAGGATTTGCCTTCCATAAATCCATGCTGGTTGGTGTTTATACTCTTGTTCCGTTCAAGGTGCTCCACCACTCTCTTCCTGATAATCTTCTCCATGACTTTGCATATTATATACGTCAGTGACATTGGTCTATTGTTTAGTGCCTCTTTTCTGTCTCCCTTTTAAATATGAGTACTACATTTGCCGTCTTCCGTACCTCAGGTAGTTGCCCAGTTTCAAGGGATGTGTTGAAGATTGTGGTTAGTGGCACACACAGCATTTCTGCTCCCTTTCTAAGGACCCACAGGGAGATGTTGTTTGGTCCCACTGCCTTTGAGGTATCAAAGTCCCTTAGCAGCTTCTCCACCTCCTCCTCAGTTATGTGTATGTCATCTAACACTTGTTGGTATTTTCCTTGTTGGCGTACCCCTCTGTTCTGTCCAACCAGAGGCCTTCCTGTATTTACCGTAAATACTTCCTTAAAACTCTTGTTGAGCTCCTCACATGCCTCTTGATTGTTTCTTTTGAGTTCCCCACCTCCTTTCCTGAGCCTGATCATCTGGTCTTTGACTGTTGTCCTCCTTCTAATGTGGCGGGTCAGACTTGGCTTTCGATGCTACGTCGTTTTCGTAATGTCGCTGGGCCTCCGTCCTTATCTGTGCATACTCGTTTCCGGCTCTTCGACTAGTCTCTCTATTTTCCTGGGTTCTTTGCCTCCTGTACCTTTTCCATTCTGTGGTGCACTTAGTTTTTGCTTCGTACGCCTTCGGGTAAACGAAAGACTCGCTATGGTCTTCCCTATTGCCCTTGGGAACAAATCTTTACTCTGCATCCCAACATTTTGTTGTTACTTATTCCATCATTTTATTTTCTGACTTTCCTGCCAATTCTCTGTCCCACTGAACCATCTGCAAAAGGCTCCTCATACCTGTGTAGTCCCCCTTTTCATAGTTTGGCTTTTCCTATCCAACTCCTGTTACCCTCTCTACTTGTAACTCTACTATGTATTCAAAACACAGAACCATGTGATCACTAGCTCCAAGGGGCCTCTCATGTGTGATGTCCTCAATGTCTGAACTGCTCAGGGTGAACACAAGGTCCAGATTTGCTGGTTCATCCTCCCCTCTGCCTCTGGTAGTGTCCTTAACATGTTGGTGCATGAGGTTTTCCAGTACCACATCCATCATCCTGGCTCTCCATGTGTCGGGACCCACATGAGGCTCCAGGTTTTCCCAGTCGATCTCCCAATGGTTGAAATCTCCCATAACCAGTAACTTTGCTCTGCTCGAGTGAGCTCTTCTTGCCACCTCGGCCACTGTATCCACCAATGCTTTGTTGTTCTCTTCATATTACTCTCTTGGCCTCCCGCAGTTCTGTGGTGGATTAAACATCACTGCAATGACTACCTTATGTTCCCCCGACTGAGGTGTACCTAATATGTAATCCCTTCGTCCAATCTCATCCATGTGTGTGTGTATGTGTGTGTGTGTGTGTGTGTGTGTGTGTGTGTGTGTGTGTGTGTGTGTGTGTGTGTGTGTGTGTGTGTGTGTGTGTGTGTGTGTGTGTGTGTGTATGTGTGTGTGTGTGTATGTGTGTGTGTGTGTGTGCGCGCGAGTGTGGTGGTCAGTCCCTCAGCCAGGTTGAGGGACTGACCACCTCAAATACTATTTATCGATGGTTGATGAACTGAATACATCTTCATTTCACTACTACGCTTGCTGCCTCTGTATTTGACCAAAGAAGTCTACTGTGTTGGCGAAATGTTTCAAGAATAAAGATACCCAGCTGTTGCACATGTGTCTTACTCATCAACTTTTCGGTATTTTATACCATTGTCAACGTAATATGTCTTGTTGCAAATGAAGTGTTGTCATAGCAAATGTTACTCTATAGTTAGATGCTACCAATCCTCAACCTTAAAAAGAGAACGACGACGACGACGACGACGACGACGACGACGACGACGACGACGACGACGACAGGCCAAACGCATTAGTTTTTCGTTCTCACAGATCACATGACGTATTTAAGGCAAAATGGAAAGACAGTTCAGTTGTGGTTACAGCAGTGTAGTTCTGCATTTCACATAGGTAAAGCGCATTACAAATTAGAACCTTCATGTAGGTTGCACACGAGCTGTGTCATCCGTTCTTTAAGCATGAAGACATATTTTGTGTGCCAAATCCAGCCAACTTTACGTCCAAGATATGGATTCTTTTCGTCTAAAAAACGACAGTGAGTTTCACAGATTACATCAGAAGGATACCACACAACTCGACGTTCAGAAGGGCGCCGTTGTGGTATATGTTTGATATAATAATCAAACAGACTTTGGAGGTACTCACCAAAGAAGTTTCAAAAAAAGTATTCTAAATAAATGGTTCTTCAGTTTGCCAGTACTTCACCAGGTATGTGAGGAAGTACAAAGGTTGTACATAGTTCAAACTAACAGCAGCTTTCAGCATACTGAACGGAATGATTCAAGGATATCAAAGGATGAAAAAAAAGATCTTCAGAAGTTTGTTGAATGTCTATAAAATCACTGCAAACTCATGAAGCCATAACATTTCGTTTCACTGTCAAGTTGGGTGGGTGATCCTCAAAATGTAAATTGTTACAAAGTTACAGATAGTGCCAAGATGACTGGTGAATCTTTGAAAGTAAAGGAACATTTGGCGAACTTACGGATAAGCTCTGTAAAAAGAGTGAAACCAATTTCTTTTGCAGACACCAGTGTTGGAGTTGCATACAGTGAATAATTTACACTGTAAAGTAACTGGAAGATCTGAAGATATGTTTCAGTTATTACTCGGCTTCTGTCCCACTCTCCATACATGATGAGAAAGGTTTGATTGAAAGACAAAGAAGTTATCTCTCTATCAGATGTTCAGCACTGTTAAACAACGATTAATTGATTTATTAGGAGCCAAGTATGTCAATGATGGAGGTAACTTGATCCATCATGTAATTAGGTCCTAACAAGGCACATCTGCAGAAGGTTTTGCTTCTTGTATCAAATGAGTCAATTTATATACATGAATAAAAAATAATTCATATTAAAAACAGGAATCTCATTTCGCTGAATATTTTCCCGCTCCACAGTTTCGCCTCTATACATTTTTTTTTTCAAAATCCATATCGCAGGTGCGAAGTATTCAACTGAGTGAGAGTGTGCTCACGCTCACTCTCTGCATCCCGTATAACTTATGCAATAACTCTAGCATATTCGGCAAACAAGCGTAGAAACACTCTTGTTCAGAATGTATTTTCCAAATTTTCTCACGATATAAACTTTCATCGTCAGAATCACCGTTTTACAAACAACGAAATAACGAAGGGATTTAGACTAAAGAGAAAGGAAAGGGGATGTGGGTGGAGGTTGTTGCAGTGAGACTCACGGGAACATTTCTACCACATTCAAGAGACTATGTAGGAATAACATATTTTTAATTATTTCTGTCGTTTATATTAATTTGACTGGATTAGGTAGTGAAAGTTATTTAAAATAGTTATAATCATAAGTACAGTTTTTGATGGGGTGGACTGGTAAGCCAGCAGAAGGCCTCGATCGGATGACCAAAGGCTCCAGCGGCGGGTCATGATATAATTAAGACCCGCGTCAGGTAACACTTGTCCTGTTTCCTGACAAACCTTAACCAACCTAGGTAGTGAATGAGAGCGGAAGGGTTAGTTTGGCTGGCTGGCGTCCAGATGGTGATTTATTGTTAGGAAACAAGACAAGCGTCTCCTGACACGGGGTTTTGTCCAATGATGAATCCATATCAAAGCATTCGCTGGCATATCTGAGCAAAGTTCTACACCCCTTCGTAACAACTGAGGATCTCTCCTGTGTGGTATTTTCTGAGATAAAGTTCGGTTTCCTACTTTTGGAGACAGTGTTGGCGTCAAGGCCAGTTCCATTACTCTCCTCTGGTGTTTTACACACACGTGCACCAGCAGAATTTGCCGAGCACGGTAGTTGCTGGACAAGACGCATCACCCTTGAGTTGAGTCATGACTATAGCTTCGGTAAGATGTGGAAGGAATGATGGAAACATGGTAAAAGGATGGAAATATTGTAAAAGGGTAAGTGAGAGGAGGGGAGGTGGGGTAATAAAGGTAAGTGGCCTAACCACTTCGGTGCATTTTAATGCAAGTGTGTGTAGTGTTATTCATGAAATTCATAGAATGGAGTATACCACTCTATCCATCAGCTTCACACTGTTCTACCAGTTGTAAAACAACATGACGTTGCGTTGGTAGGGAGTGTACTTTTTCGCAGTCATTTTTTTTTCTAACACAGGAGGTTGATTGAAAGGCGCAGGTTAGAGATGATGGTTACAGTGTGCTTGATGTAGATTGGCTGCTTTCTAGAGTTGCTGGTCAGCCGAACTGTTTCTGAGGTGGTGTCCTGCCGTAGTAAGTTTGCAGATGTTATATGGTTAAATGTAAGTGTTAATTAGTTAGGAGTAAATTCTCCATAAACTGGGGTGGTACCCATTCTTCTGTATCTTCAGGATCATTGGTCTCTGGAAATTCTTGTGGATGAAGCGTCGGATTTTTTGTTGGAGGGTCATTCTTTGGGTTCTGTGGGGAGGTGTGTTGATGATGTGGTTGGTGGTGTTTGTTGGTTGGGGAGAGTTTACCCTATATAGACAGACGTCAGGTAGGTCCTCCTATGACAGATGACTGTTAGGTGTTACTGGAATTTATACTCACCTTCATATATGTACTCACCTACATGTGGTTGCAAAGATTAAGTCACAGTTCCTGGCCCTGCCTCTTCACTAGTCGATACTAGGTCACTCTCTCCCCGCTACAAGAACCTTATCATACCTCTTCTTAAAGCTATGTATGAATCCTGCCTTCACTGTTTCACTCTCCAGATTGCTCCATATCCTGACAACTCTAAGGCTAAAGAAATACTTCCTAGCATCCCAATGATTCATCTGAGTTTTCATTTTCCTGTTCTGTCCCTTCTCAGAAACATTCCAGTCCTGTCCATCTTGCTAATTCCTCTCAGTATTTTATACGCCATTACCATGTCAGCCCTGTCCCTCCTATCCTCTCTTGTCATCAAGTTGAGATCCCTTAACCTCTCCTCATAGGTCATACTTCTTAGCTCCGGGACTAGTCATGTAAACTTTTGCACTTTCTCCAATTTCTTGACGTTTTTGACCAGGTGTGGGTTCCATACTGGCAGGGCAGGGCAGGGCAGCGGCAGAGGCAGCGGCAGAGGCAGCGGCATACAAGCTCCTTTATTTCTCCAATAACCAGAACCCATCAATGCTCCTATGATGACCTAATTGTAAGTATGACTGCACTAACCCAGAATGACCCAAGAATACCAACAGTGATACCTACAACTCGAGAAAATTGACGATCAAAGGAGAACTACCCTTCAAACCCAAAGCATCGCCCCGCTACCAGACTAACACTTACCCCAATCTCTGTACAAATAAAGCTTCTCCATCTTAACTACAACAGCTACAACTATTCCTGTATTACTATGAGATCAAATTACAGAAGAAACAACAATAGGAACAGCAAGAAAACACCAAGAAATCGACTCTTCAAGTTGTCCTCCCAGCAGGACACCGGTGTACCATCCACCCCCCTCACCACCGCCCAGGGCGACGCAACAACAATAACACCAAACATGGCTGACTCCCCCTCAAACCCCTCTTGCTTCACAGAATTCATCTCACCAGATAATCTCCCAGGTATGACCAACAAATCTGATACTCTTAAGTCATACATTACCACCTTAACTACTGTTAATATGAATTTTCGTACTGAAAATATGAATCTTCGTGCAACACTAATGAAACATGAAACCAAGATTACCCACCTTGAGAGCAAGATCCTCAGCCTTGAACTAAAGTTAACGACATCTGGAATGACTGATTTTAGCAAGACACTTCAAACAGTCATAACCAGCCACACGGAACAAATAACAACTCTAAACACAAAGGTTGAAGAAGAGGTAAAGAACTGGAAGAACAACATGGATACCCAGTTGAGCGACTACTTTGTGTGCCAAGATGATAAAACCGAGCAAGAAAAGTTATCGGACGTAGTAATAATTAGCAGTTCACTCTTTTCCGGTGAAATAAACCAAACCAACCGAAAAGATACTTCTCTTCAGATCATAAAAGACCAACTAAAGATTATAGTACGAGTGTCAGAAATAAGGAAACGCAGTTACTAGGGAACCAAGGTAGAAAACAAAGTGTTATGTATGGATTTCACACACATGGCAGCAAAAAAGATGTAATAAGTTCATCAATTAAAGCTTTAGAAGATGCATATATAAATGAATGCCTGACAAGAAAACGTAAGAACCTCCTGTACAGTGTAAGAAAACTTAAACGTGTGAATAATGACAGTATTCACCAGTGCTTCACACGGGATGGGAAAATTCTAGTAAGGAAAACAAGTGTAGGCAGTTTGTATACTGTCGCAAATGAAAATGAACTGTCCAGCTTCCTTCGAGATGCAAATCTTACAGAGACTGACTAACCAGTGTCCAAATCACTATATACGTGTAGTTTATGTTATTACTCCATTATCGTGCTAGTTCCTGTACTATCATTTACCAGATAGTATCAACTACCTCACTGTCGCATGTTTCTCGTGCAAGTGATTATGCGATTAAATTTTGTGCTACTATTCTAGAATTCGTCCTGTACAATTATTTACTTGTTATATAACTAATTATACCTGGCAACCTGCCTTCCAAACTGCCAGGTGCAGCCACTGCCCTCTACACTGTTTACATTTATTGCTTTACTTGTAAATTGCTTTACTTGTAAATTACTTTACTTGTAAATTGCTTTACTTGTAATTTTAAACAACAAACTTCACTATCTTATTTTTTCCAGATTTGTTGGATCCCATTATTACTATCTGCCATACATTTTTATTATTCAGTAAACTTCCAACTTACATTAATTTATATTCACAATCCTCTTCAAAATATGTCAAAATTATTTTCACTATTATTTTTTATTATTCCTTCCCCTTACTTTCAATTAGTAATTTTTAATTTTAAGTTTTGTATATTTTTTTAAATAAATCTTTGCATATTTATCCTTTTAATGCCTTTTGTGAGTCCTTCATATTAACTACTGTTCAATATTAAGTCCTAACTGTGTGCAATATTTTTAAACAAGTTGTCTAAGTCAATATAACAATCCTTCTTATTAGTTAATAGTGTATTTTTTACTATTAGTAGTACATACATTCTTCATTAGACATATGACTGTTAACATCGATCCTGATGTCAACCTCTTATTAAATGGCATAAACAATCCTAACAATAATTGCCTTTACTACACTGCTAGTCAGGCCAAGACACCACTCAGTATCAACAATAATATAACAGTATTCACTTAAAATGTCAGGTCACTGAGTAAACACTTTGATGACCTCACAGCATTACTCAGTTCTCTACATGTCAGTATGTCAGTCATAACTCTCGCTGAAACCTGGTTAAACATGACGTTGCAAGCATATTTGCTATAGCTGGTTACACAATCATACACAACTGTAGGCCCAATCAACTAGGTGGCACAGCAATCTGCTACTCTGATGAATGCATAAAATCTACCCGCACCAGGGATAAAAATGGTGAATATACATTTACAAAATTCAAGTACAAAAATCTAAAAAAAAAAAAAAAGGCAGTTGGAGCTATCTACAGAGCACCTCACTCAAATATTTACACAGTTAGTTTATTAATATGTTTATTATGCACCCCATACCCATCCTGTGGGCGGTAGTCAAAAGATTACAGAGGAACATAATTGGTCCAGGGACTGGACTCCCAAGTTTTGATAGCTGAGCAAGTTACGAAGGTAAGAACTATTAACGAAAACCTAAGAAACGTGAGAACTGACTCAGAGATGAGTAAACACCACCTGGTACTTACATGTGACTTCAACATTAACCTCATTCATGAACTCGACCCACAAGTAACTGAATTCACTAACATTATGAACAACTGCTTACTCCAACCATCTATAACCAAACCAACAAAAATCACCGAGACAAGTGCCTCTCTACTTGGCCATATAAGGACCAAAACTATATCCCCACTAAGAGCAGGCGTTATCACAGATAACTCCATAGACCACTATCCCACCTTTCTCATAACAAGCTTATGTAAACTTCCACAGGACACAAGTAAGATCTCTTTCCGACTACATGACGAAGCATCGGTAAATAATTTTGTTTTGGCATTAAGTAACATTAACTGGCAAAGTGAACTAGAACCTAGCCTTGATATTGACGAATGTGTAAAAACAATTTTGCAGAAAACCCATTGTCCAATAAAAACAAAATAAATTACAGCCAATTCTTCTTTTTCTTCTTCTGATGACCAGAGCTTTGGTAAGATGGGTAAGGAAGAAGGATGGGTAAGGATGGAAATATCGGAAAAGGGTGGGAGGGGGAAGAGAGGTAGGATATAAAAGGTAAGTGGCCCAACCACTTTGGTGTAATTTAAAAAGTATATGTGAATTGATAAGATATTCTTTAAGGGGTATAATACTAACCCATCAGAGTCACATAGATATAATAGGTATATAAGTACATGACTCTGAATTGGTAGTAGTTATACAAGTTGCAATTGTTTTTTTTTTTTTTTTTTTTATTATTTTTTATTTTTTTTTTTTTTTTTTTTTTTTTTTTTTTTTTTTTTTTTTTTTTTTTTTTTTTTTTTTCGCGATTGCACAACGGATATTTATACGACAAGAAAGGCAATGATTTTCTAGCCAGTTTATAAGTTCGTGACAATAGCTTCTTAAAGGTGGTGTCCAACGATAGTCAATAGCATAATTTTACATTAGAAAGTTATTTAAGATGTCTCCCTAAATGGGGGCGATGATTTTCTCAGTATACATAGAAGGGTTCTGGTGGTATCCAATCTTCTTCGTCAGGTAAGTTGCTCAAAATCATGGGTCGAGGGTAATCATCTTTATGAATAAAACGACGGACCCTCTGTGGGAGAGTCATTCTTTGAGTCCTGTGAGGTGGAGTATTGATGGTGTAATCGGTGGTATTTATCACTTGTATAGGATGTTCTCTATCTGGCATGTATAGTTCTTGCATTGTATAAAGTTGTTTCTTTTTTAGGGTGTCAAGGCGTACATTTATGGCAGTAATATCTTGTTGTGTATGTAAATCTGCCATTTTAACTCTGTCTCTCCTCCTGGTATCAGTAATAAAGCGAAGAGCACTATTCTGGACCCTTTGTAACCGTAGCATGTTGGTCTTTGTTGTTAATGACATTGGGACACAAGGGTATTCGAGTATAGGTCTTATTATCATTTTATACAGATGTTTTTTGACATGTTGAGGGGCTTGATTGAATCGAAAGAGTCTGCTAAGACCGGCTTTGGCTGTGTTGATCTTTTTAGTTACATGAGATGTTGAGTGGAGCAGCCTGTCTATTTCATATCCCAAGATCTTGTTAGGGTTTCTAATAGCTACAGGTGTACCTCTGATGGAGATACCCCCTTTATCTTCGATGGTTGATGCAAAACATCCTATCGTGCTAACAAGGACCTTGTCAGGATTAGTCGTAATTCTCCATTTCTTCTCCCAATTAGATGTACGACGAAGTTCAATATTCATTTTTTCTATGACTCTCTCATACTTGTATTTTCCTGTTACTGGAGTTGATGAGACGACATGAATAACGTCATCTGCAAACTGTGTCACAATTGTGTCATTAAACTCTGGTTGAGGAAGGTCATTCACATAAATGTTAAACAGAAGTGGACTGAGACAAGAACCTTGTGGGACACCAGCCGTCGGTATAAAAGGTTCTGTCGACTTGCCATGGAAGGTGGGAATGATTTTTCTTTGAGTTAAGAAATTATAAATTACTCTGAGAAAAGTCCAGTTATGGTCTGGTAGGTCAATGAGTTTATATATAAGGCCATCATGCCATAAGCTATCAAAGGCTTTATGAACATCTCTGGTGGCAATTAAGGCAAGATTGCCCTGCTGTTTTAGACTTGCTACAGTGTCAAAAATAACATTTATTGCATGATTGGTACCTCTATGTGTTCTAAAGCCAAATTGTTTTTCAGTAAACAAGTGATTAAACTCCATATAGTAATTCAATCTGTTGGAAATGACTTTCTCAAGAACTTTTCCAGTGACTTCAAGTAAAGATATAGGTCTATAGTTCCCAGGTTGGTGGATGTCTTTATTGGGCTTAGCAAGAAAGATCATCCTAGCAGTCTTAAAAACAACTGGAAAATGTCCTGAGGCTAAGATGGCATTAAAGATATTTACCAAGGACTGTTTGCAATTTCTAGGTAGGTACTTTATTTGTTTCATTGTTATTCCAGAGAGGCCAGGGGCTCTATTTCTCATTCTTCCAATAACCTGACTTATCTCTAGTAATGTAATAGGTCTAGTAAGCGGGTGGGTATCTTCAAGAGTTGAAGTATCGATGGTAGGTAGTGGTTGTAGATCATCCAAGTTTTCATCTCTCCATTCATTTACTAACTGATAATGATTATTATTAAATTGACGACTGTTATTGTGAGTGAGAATTTTCTCCCATACATCACCCATCAAATTAGCCTGGTCATGTGGATCGTCAAGTTTAATTTCAACATCTTCATCATCCTCATCAGTGAAGGTATGAACTAGATAGTTAGGAGCCTTGTGCTTTGCCCCTAAAAGTTGTCGGATCTTACTCCAAAATTTTGCTGGTTCACGTTTATATTGATTAGCTTGAAGAACTAGATATTTCCATATGTCTCGTTTGTGTTGACTAATCATGATAATTAATTCTTGCCTTAATCGGTGCAGTGTAGCTGCTGGTGGTTGTCGCGTTTGAAGATGCCTTCGACATTCTGCTTGATAATTTCTTAAAGTGTCTCTAATTTCTCTAGTAGGTTTATATTGTTGGTATGTTTTTGTGGAAGCTAATTGGCAAGTTGCATTGGTAGCTTCAATTATTCGATTGTGCAAGGACCTGATTGCATCATCAATTGCACTGGAAGGTAGATTTTCCAAAGACACAATTTCATCATCACCCAGATATGCCCTGAAGGGGTCAAATCCTAGGGTGTTAAGATTGGGTTTAGGAGTTACAGGTATTCTAAATGGAGAAGTTTGTAGTTGTATTATAACAGGGATATGGTCGGATCCTACATTTCCACCAGGAGATATACGACAGTGAAAGATGTCACAGTCTCTGTTTGTCAGTACAATATCTGGTGTTCCTGGATGAGGCCCAATGTACGATTTGAAGAATGGGCCTTGAAATGACAAGTTTCTAGCTGTCATGATATTAAAGAGTTGTTTTCCTTTTAAGTCACCCAGTGGAATACCAGCTCCACAGTTGAAGAGGGCAGGATGATGAGCATTAAAATCTCCAGCTAGAATTGTTGGAATATTTCTGCTTAATATCCTATGTAGAGGAATTGACTCTATATATGGCTGTCTCGGGGGAAAATATCCAGTTCCTATCACTAGTTGTCCATGTGACGTTGTTAGTTCTATTGCAAGGATGTTATCTTCATCTACATGAATATTTTTAAATGTATATCCTAATTTAACCAAGATGGCTACACCACTATAGGGTCCTCTCGATTTCTCCACAGTACAGTATCCACGTAATTTAATATGTTGATCGACTCTTGCAGCTGTCTCGTTCAAAAGTATAACATCGGGATTGTAGTTATGTAGTTCAACCTCAAGAAGGTAACGGTTATTAAAGAAATGTTGAACATTAAGTTGGAAAATTGTAATCCCCATTATTTCTTGTTCTTCGATCGTACACTGCGTTCTGAACGCCTGCAACTGATGTCATGTGTTGTATCTACACTATCCCTGCTGGACTCGTCAAGGGGAGGAGGGAACTTTTGCGTGGAAGCTTGTGTATTAAAAATGCCATCATCTTCACTAGAGGCAGTAATATTAACAGACTCATTAGAATCGTTAGAGTCGTTAGAGTCGTTAGAGTCATCATCATAAAACTGAGGTATGCTATTCTCAGTTTCAGGAAGCAGAGGCTCGTGAGAGTTAATGGGAGACTGTGTAGGCTCCAAGGGAATATTAGATCGGCAAGGTGAGTTACCTTGGGAAAGTTCCTGTTCAACAGGATCAGCTACAATAGCGGGAGAGTAGGCACCACTTTCTGGGGCATTGTTATGTTCAGGTGTTGACTTATTGGGTTGAGAGTTGACAACCTGGCTTTGTGAGGAGGGCGATCCCTGGGCCAAGGATGACTTAGGCTTATTTTTAGATGTAGAGTATGGTACATACTTCTTGTTATGAGAAGGCTGGGTCATAATAGCCTTCACATTTTCAGGGATAGTGATGGGAGTGATCCCATTATCCATTAACAGGTCATTTAAAACCTGAGAGCAGAGTTGCATGTCACCACCTGCTATGTCTTTGGCCAACAAGTACATTAGTTGTGCTCTCGTTATATCCCCGTCTGTGGATACCCGAGACATATGAGATGCGACTGAACCTTGTTGTTGTGTCTGTTGTAAGTGAGGGTTAGAGTGGGGCGCTCCAAGAGGGGCAGAATTCCAAACATTGGAACCATTGGTAGAGACCTGAGGAGTCCCATTTGATCCAGGCAGAGCTGGGAAGGAAGCTTGGGACATGGTTGGCGGTGCCTGGGGAGTGGTCTTCTTAGAAGTGGATAGTTTCTTGGCGTCAAGAATTTTCTGCATTTCCTTTTTTCTTTCAGGACAAATAGCAGAAACAGCATGATGTTTTCCATTACAGAGGACACATTTAGGTGAATTTTTATTGGTACAATCACGATACGAATGTTGGCCAGAGCAAATGCTACAAATTTGCCCTTGTATACTGCATTTGTTGTTGTTATGACCAAAGGCATAACACTTGAAACATTGTGTCACACTGACAAAGCGTTCCATAGAAATTTGGTCAGATGTACATCTGGTACTGAAACATTTGAAGCCATTTTGACACACAAGTTTGGCCTCCTCAGGTGTCTCAAGTATTAGTTTTAAAGTTACCTTATTGTTGTTGGTATTCGAGAATTTATGTGCTTCTACAGCCCTAAGGTCAGAATTCTCGGCATTAATGTTATCAACAATTTCATTAACAGTGCTGTGTTTCATAAAACTGTTGATTCTGGCCACAAACACAGTCCTCTGAGCTTGATAGCTGTCAGGTGCAATTGGGATAACACCAGAAGTCCTCAGTTTATCCAAGACATCATGCTTTAGGAGTTGAAGTAACTCTTCTTCCGAAGAGAGGAGAAGTACTGCTCCAGCGTGGGTTTGAAAAACATCCACTGGAGCAACAGTTGAATTAGAGCAAATACATTTGAGAATGTCTTTCATGGACATTTGATTTCCATCAATGCGTAATCTTACACGAATCCTCGCCATGATGCCTGGGAAGGTGCATCTAGCAGAGGAGTTGCTTAACAAAAAGGTATCTTTCCTTAATGTTAGCCTAACATCCTAATTCAGCTGACTTATGAAGGTCAGCCCCTAAGATAGCCTACCCTCGAGTAGTGAGGGGAAAGGGCCCAAGGCAAAGATCGGCTGGATTTTAAAAAACCACACGGGCTACCAGATGGTCAAAATGCCTTGTGTTAACTCGCCAAAGCGAAGTTGCCGAAAAATAAGAAGATAGGACAGTCAGAAGGATAGCAATGTATGTAGTGTGTTAAGTGTGTGGGCCAGTGTTGTTGTATGGGTGAGGGGAGGATGGGGAAGGATGGGGGGATGGGGATGAGAGGGGTGAACAAGCAAGCAAGTCACCGCCTTACCCTCTTGATGGGATGGGGCTCGAAGTGACTGCAAGCAAGTCTCCTCTCAGCTCTGGTGAAGAACTACTCAGGATAACCCAAGTAAATTCTCGAGCAACAGTGTTCAGAGTTGCTCAGCTGAAGAGCGGGAACGACGACGTCTTCTCTCCACGGTGGCTGGGCTGCTACTCTCAAAAAATTACCTCACTAGCAACTATCCAAATACTCAGTTCCTAGCCCCAACAAACTCTACTAAAATCTCACTCATCATCAAAACACTAAAGAACAAGGCAGGAGATTTAAATAGCTTACCACTATTTATGTATAAAAAAGCTTCTCATTTGTTGTCACTAGTTATTGCAACACTTTTTAACAAGTCCAATGAATCTTCAACCTTCCCATCGATGCTCATGACAGCAAGAGTTGCGCACCAGTCCACAAAGAAGGTGATTCTACTGATTTAAATAACTACAGACCTATATCAAACCTAGCCCTTCTATCTAAAATCTTCGAAAAAATAATACACAAGCAAGTTTACTCCTACTTTGTATCACAACATACTTAACCCCTGCCAGTTTGGATTTAGGCCAAGCAAAAGCACGTTTGATGCAATTAAACATATGCTCGAGCTTCTATATACGGCGCTAGAAAAAAAGGAAATTCCAATGGGCCTGTGGAGAAATTTTCTCCAGGAGAGGGCTATCTGTCCCCTTTCAGCCCCTTCAGCCCTTTTCAGCCCTGAGGGACGACCCTCTCAGGAAGGGCTTCTGATCAACAAATTAATTGGAAGAAGATGACCAGCGTGTGCCATAGTCAAGCTACTTCCTTGCAAGAGTCCAGTGTTGCAACTAGCGTGGGTTATTGAGAGAAAATTAATCTCTTACAGTAGCAGGAAAATTATTACCATGTTAAAGATATCATAAACTGTCGTCTATGCTCAGACAACAAGAAGTCAACCATCTTGTATTGCTTCTTGTTGAAGTTAAGCAGGGAAGGGTAAAATGTTTGCACAAGATGCACGGAAGCTCAAAATAGGTTGGGATGAGAACTTGCCTCTAGAAATGAGTCAAGCATGGAATGAAATACTCAAGGAGTTTAAACAACTTCATCAAATTAAATTTCCCAGACAAATAGATCAAGAGTAATGCTGAAGGAAGTACAATAATTACTTCAAAGGCCAGGGTAGCACCCTTGAAGGTCAGAACAGTACCACAATTGGAACTGACAGCACTCTACGTAGGTGCAAAATTAGCTGTCTATCTCAACAAAGTACTTGATCATCTCACTATTGAGAAAACCGTGATCTGGAGTGATAATGAAGCAGTTCTCCAGTGGTTAAGAAATAATAAGAGTAAGTTGGTCTATGTACAGAACAGAGTAGCAGAAATAAAAGAGATAC
The DNA here is from genome assembly GCF_038502225.1 of Cherax quadricarinatus. Taxonomy (NCBI): domain Eukaryota; kingdom Metazoa; phylum Arthropoda; class Malacostraca; order Decapoda; family Parastacidae; genus Cherax; species Cherax quadricarinatus. The sequence goes on from NW_027196390.1 coordinate 64,784, forward strand.
AGAGAGATTATCTCTTTCTCCACATCTCTACCCAAGAGAATCCAGCTGACATGTTGTCACGTGGTGTCCCACTCAAGAAATTTGTGGATAATAAATTATGGCTCCATGGACCGAACTGGCTCTCTAATGAACATAACTGGCCTCAGCAAAAAGCTCACATTATGCCAGAAGAAACAGTCTGCTTGAACACAGTAGAAATAATCTGCTTAAATACAACAGGCATGCCAGTAATAGTCATTGATGGATCTAAATGGTAAACTCTTAAGAGTTACAGCTCTTGTCTTCAAATTTATTAAAATGATGAAAGTAATTATGAATTATCTGAACCCATTAAATACTGGGTAAAACAAATACAGAAAGATGTCTTCTCTACAGAGTATAAATTTCTGGGAACACAAGATAAATCCCCAAAGAAACCTGTCATGATTAACTCTTTAGGACTTTATCTCTACTCAGAAAAGATTATAAGATGTCGAGGAAGAATTCATAATTCTTCACTACCTAAAGAAGCCATACATCCAATATTGATCCCCAAGAATCATTGGCTAACAAAAGTGATTGTGCAAAACGCCCACGATAACGTGTTACATGGTGGGGTAGCTGACACACTGTCATATACGACAATCCTACTGGATACCTCAAGGTCGACAAAGTGTGAAAAAACAAATAAAGGACTGTATTACTTGTCGTCACTACGATATGCGAGTATGTCAGTATCCAGGTCCACCTCCATATCCCTCTGAAAGAGTTTGTCATATCACTCCATTTGAGGTGACAGGTGTAGATTACACTGGGCCAATAATTTTAACCAAAACAGTTGACAAAGTTCCCATCAAGGTGTACATCTGTTTGTTCACCTGTGCTACAACTAGAGCAGTACATCTAGAAGTAGCTACTGACGTGTCTGATGAAACCTTTATCACACTATTCAGAAGGTTTGCAGCCAGAAGGGCACATCCGAGACTGATGATTTCAGACAGCAATACAAACTTTGTTGCTGGTGCTGCTTATATCAGCAAGATCTTTGATCAGCCAGAGGTACAACAGATGCTGAATTTCGTACAGTCGTAAATGAAATAGAAAACAGAGTCAACAACAGACCTCTAACTTACGTTACCGGTGATCTGGACAATTTAGAAGTGCTAAGTCCATCTCATTTACTCCATGGCAGAAGGCTTGAACCTGTTCCTCCCATGAATAATAAAGAAATCATAGAGGATCTTACTTATTTCGAACTTGAGCAACTCAGACGAAAATTAATGGTCAAGCCACTTCCTTGCAAGAGACCAATGTTACAACTAGTGTGGGTTAATGAGAGAAAATTAATCTCTTACCATAGCAGGAAAATTAAGGAAAACCCTGACGGCCGTGCCGTGCCGTGCCGTGTCGCCGTGCCGCCGTGTTCTTTCATGTTTTTTCACGGTCTCTCTTACTAGTCCTTTTATGAGCTAGTCCAATATCACCCAGTGAGCTAATCCGGATCTGCCCGGATTCATCCAACGACCGGATTCAAACGGATTCGTTGATAACAATGTATCCTCTGACTTGTTTCACTAACTGACGGGGCTCTACGCTCCCTGTCAAACACTCAAACAGTAACTACAACATATAGTTACAACACAGATAGACAGATATACTGTTAAGATGCTTATTAGGAAAAAGATATACAGTGATCCACTAGCTGGATTACCGGACTCGCTGGATTCAGGCGGATTCAAATGGATTTTGATGGATTCGGGCGGATTCAAATGCTTTTAGTGGAAATAAAGCCAGATTAGGCGGATTCAAATGGTTTCATTGGAAATAAAGCCAAATCGGAAGAACTGTTACAAAAAATTAAATACATCGGGGAATTATAGACTAGCTAGCTAGGAGAGTTGTCTAGAATTGCTAAGATGAACACTACCATGAAGATCTGTGTAGTCTGCAGAAAGGGTACGGGACGAAGACAGGCCTGGATTGCTTGCCAATTGTGTGGTCAGTGGTCCCATAGTATATGCAGGGATTTTCAGCTAGTGACCACACTTGACATAAACTCAGAGAGATGTTTTTGGGTCTGCCCAAACGAGATACACCTGTATGAGGAAATGACATCTATATTAAAAGACAAGAACACCAATAAAACATCCTTCTTGAAAGACATGTCAGCATGGTATGACAGCTGGGAGAAAAAGATGGGTGGTACGGACGGGGCTGTCTTGGACAGTGCTCCAGAGGGAGCTAGTGCTGTCCTGGAGGACAGTGCTAAGGGTGCTAGTGTTATACTGGAGGAAAGTGCTCCTGAGGGTGCTAGTGCTGTCCTGGAGGGCAGTGCTGAGGGTGCTAGTGTTATCCTGGAGGAAAGTGCTCCAGAGGGTCCTAGTGATGTCTTAGAAGATAGAGCTCGTGAGGGTACTAGAGTTGTCCTGAAGGACACTGAAGACAACCTTATTCAGCCCACAGAGGTTCAAAATTGAGATACTACTGCAGATGGATCAAAGTGGGTTGAGGCCTCAGGGAACAGTGTCGACACACTACCAGTAAAACCTGGTGGAAGCACTGATGTCCATACAGGGGGTTAAAGGTATCGAGGAAACAGGGAAAATAAATGCACCAGCAGTGAACGCAGCTACAATAAATCCTAGCAAACAGAAGTACAATCTATGTAAATACTATGCCTTGGGTATCTACAGGCACGGTATATCTGGTAAAACAGGCGGGACATGCACCTTTGACCATCCCAAAAAATGCCGCACCCACATGACAACAGGAGAGTGCAACTTCCCTTCTTGCAACTTATTTCACCCAGAAATGTGTCACTCATCAATCCAAGTAAATGCTACAATGCATACTGCCAGGCATATCACCTAAACGGGACTAGAAGACACTTACCAGCCAGACTATGATAAACAAAAGAGAGGACCCACTACCTCTCCAAGAAGAGAGATTTTTTAGGGCCAGAAGGGAAAAAAGACTGGCAAGAAATGACAATAATCCTTCACCACCTGAAAACACTTTTGGAGCAGAGGCACGGACATTGGCCTCTATTCCAGAACAACAGTTATTAGAGTCAGCAAATAAAACCCCCTTAAATTCTACCAATACGATATTTGTCTTTGCAAACATGCAGGGTCTAAAGCCGTCAAAAAAACAACAAAATTCCTTACATCAAGGGACTGCTCACGGAGTCAAATGCAATGTTTGCAGTATTCACAGAGACCCACATAAAGGATCATTATGACAACGAAATATGGATCCCAGGTTATAACCTACTCCGATGCAACAGATTAAATAGACAACAAAGGGGGGTTGGCCTGTATGTCACTGAGTCGCTCATTTGCTCAGAACTACTAAACACCTCAAATGATGTAGTTGAAGTTTTGGCAGTAAAGATCGAAAACCAAAACCTTGTCATTGTGGTAGTATACAAGCCTCCAGATGCAACTTCCCAGCAATTCCAGGAGCAGCTTCAGAAAATTTACCATTGTCTGGAAAATCTCCCAACTCCTGCCCCAAACATCTTACTACCAGGAGATTTCAACCTGAGGCACCTAAAATGGAAGAGTATAGCAAACAATGTTTTAGCAGAGATCACTCTGGGAGGCAGCTCAGATGAAAATTCACACACACACGAACTGCTAAATCTCTACAACAAATTCACCTTAAACCAGCAAATAGTTGAGCCTACAAGACTAGAAAATACACTGGACCTCATCTTCACTAACAATGATGATCTGATACGTAATATAACTGTATCACAGACAATTCACTCAGATCACAACATAATAGAAGTACAGACATGTATGCACAGGGCTCCGTACCAGCAAAATGTGACCAGTCATGAAGGTCTCTTCACGAAATTCATTTTCAATAACAAAAACATACAATGGGACCAAGTAAACCATGTCCTAAATGAAACAAGCTGGGAAGATATCCTAAACAGCACGAACCTGAACTTGAAAATATGAATTCTGTGGTTCTTGAGATCTGCTCAAGACACTCCATTAAGAAAAAGAAAGAGAAGATGCAAACTAGAAAGAGAGAGACGCTCCCTATACAGACGAATGCGAAGAATCACAGAGCTGCTGAGTGGGGTCAATATATCTGAAATAAGAAGGGAAGCATTAGTAAATGAAATTGCAAATATAGAACTTAAGCTGAAGGAATCTTATAGGAGACAAGAATCACAGGAAGAACTAAAAGCCATAAAGGAAATTGAAAAACTCCTAAAATACTTCTTGGGCCCCTGCTTAGGCGGGATGAGACATACACAGATGATGGCCAAGAAATGAGTGAGATACTAAAGTCCCAATATGACTCAGTGTTCAGCGATCCACTGCCCACTCTAAGGGTCGACAATCCAAATGAATTCTTTATGAACGAAACCCAAAAATTTGGTCAGCCCAAAACTCTCGGATATTATTATAACTCCACGAGATTTTGAAGAGGCAATTAATGACATGCCCATGCACTCTGCCCCAGGCCCAGACTCGTGGAACTCCGTGTTCATCAAGAACTGCAAGAAGTCCTTATCGCGTGCCTTCAGCATTTTATGGAGAGTGAGCATGGACACAGGGGTCATCCCACACACACTAAAAGCAACAGACATAGCCCCACTCCACAAAGGTGGCAGTAAAGCAAATATAAAGAACTACAGACCGATAGCACTAACATCCCATATCATAAAAATCTTTGAGAGGGTTCTAAGAAGCAAGATAGCCAACCACATAGATACCCATCAGTTACACAACTCAAGACAACACGGGTTTAGAGCAGGTCGCTCCTGCCTGTCCCAGCTACTGGACCACTATGACAAGGTCCTGGATGCTGTAGAGGATAAACAAAATACAGATGTAGTATACACAGACTTTGTAAAAGCTTTCGATAAGTGTGACCACGGTGTACTAGCACACAAACTGTGGGATAAAGGAATAACGGGAAAGGTTGGTAGATGGATCTACAACTTCCTGACAAATAGAACACAAAGAGTAACAGTAAAGTCTCAGCCAGCCACGGTAAATAGCTCTGTTCCACAAGGCACAGTACTAGCTCCCATTCCATTCCTCATCCTCATTTCTGACATAGACAGAGATGTAAGCCATAGCTCCGTGTCTTCCTTTGCGGATAACACCCGGATCACCATGGCAGTGACCTCCATCGAAGACACTGCGAGACTCTAAGTGGACATCAACCAAATCTTCGAATGAGCCACTCAAAACAATATGAAGTTCAACGAGGAGAAATTTCAACTACTCAGATATGGAAAACTTGAAGAAATTAAAAATGTGTCATGGTATACCACAAATTCTAACCATACAATAGAGCGGAAAAGTAATGTGAAGGACCTGTGAGTGATAATGTCAGAGGATCTCACCTTCAAAGACCACAACAATGTATCTACCTCATCCGCTAGGAAAATGATAGGATGGATAATGAGAACCTTCAAAACTAGGGACGCCAAGCCCATGACGATTCTCTTCAAATCGCTTGAACTCTCTAGGCTGGAATACTGTTGTACACTAACGGACCCCTTCAAGGCTGGCGACATTGCAGACCTGGAGAGTGTACAAAGAACTTTCACAGCACACATAAGTGCGGTAAGGCACCTAAACTACTGGGAACGGTTGAAGGTTCTTGATCTGTATTCCCTCGAACGTAGGCGAGAGAGATACATGATAATATACACTTGGAAGGTCGTGGAGGGAATGATACCAATCCGGCACATGGCATTGGGGGAAGGGTGCTCTCGTGGATCGAATCATGGCTCACAGACAGGAAGCAAAGAGTGTCCATAAATGGGGTTAAATCCGAGTGGGGATCAGTAACAAGTGGCGTTCCACAGGGATCAGTCTTGGGCCCGTTGCTGTTTATAATATATATCAATGATCTTGATGAAGGAATTACTAGTGATATGAGCAAATTCGCCGATGACACGAAGATAGGTAGGATAATTGATTCAAACGTAGATGTTAGGGAACTTCAGGAGGATTTAGACAAACTCTACTCTTGGTCAGAAAAGTGGCAGATGCAGTTCAATGTAGATAAATGCAAGGTTCTGAAGCTCGGGAGTGTCCATAACCCTAGCACCTATAAGTTAAATAATGTAGAACTTAACCATACAGATTGCGAAAAGGACTTGGGGGTTATGGTAAGCAGCAACCTTAAACCAAGACAACAATGCCTAAGCGTACGTAATAAGGCAAATAGATTACTGGGATTTATATCAAGAAGTGTAAGCAACAGAAGTCCAGAGGTCATACTGCAGCTTTATACATCATTAGTAAGGCCTCACCTAGATTATGCAGCTCAATTCTGGTCTCCATATTACAGAATGGACATAAATTCGTTAGAAAACATTCAGCGTAGGATGACTAAATTAATACATAGCATTAGAAATCTTCCTTATGAAGAAAGATTGAAGACTCTTAAGTTACATTCACTTGTTAGACGAAGAATGAGGGGAGACCTGATCGAAGTGTATAAGTGGAAGATAGGTATTAATAAAGGGGATATTAACAAGGTCTTGAGGATATCTCTCCAAGAGAGAACCCGCAGTAATGGATTTAAATTAGATAAGTTTAGATTTAGAAAGGACATAGGAAAGTATTGGTTTGGAAATAGGGTAGTAGATGAGTGGAACAGTCTACCTAGTTGGGTTATTGAGGCTAGGACTTTGGGTAGTTTCAAATTTAGGTTGGATAAATACATGAGTGGGATGGGTTGGATTTGAGTGGGACTTGCACATCAGAGCTTATTTCTTGGGTAGCATTGAAAATTGGGTAGGTCAAATGTTTGTTAGTGGGATGAATTGTAAAGGACCTGCCTAGTATGGGCCAACAGGCCTGCTGCAGTGTTCCTCCTTTCTTATGTTCTTATGTTCTTAAATCACTCCATATGCAAGCAAAAGACTCGGCAGAAGATGCAACATTTCCCCAATGAAAAGCAGGGGTGCCACGAGTACACTGAGAGACAACACAATAAGTGTCCAGGGCCAGAGACTGTTCAATTGCCTCCCAGCATACATAAGGGGGATTACCAACAGACCCCTGGCTGTCTTCAAGAAGGCACTGGACAGGCACCTAAAGTCAGTACCTGACCAACCGGGCTGTGGTTCGTACATCAGCTTACGTGTGGCCAGTAGTAACAGCCTGGTTGATCAGACCCTGATCCACCATGAGGCTTAGTCTCAGACTGGGCCACGGGAGCGTTGATCCCCGAAACCCTCTCTAGATAAACTCCAGGTAAACCCACTTTATTACCATGTTAAAGATATTGTTGCTTACGCCCAGACAACAAGAACTCAAGCTTCTTGTATTGCTTCCTGTTGAAGTTTAACAAGGGAAGGAAATTATGCTTGAATCAGCATATCCTTTGTGAAGGGCATGCTGGGGCGACGCGAGGAGGAGAGGGTGTGCCGAAGGGCAGATTGCTTTATGTACTGGTGCAGCAAGCAACTCATGGTTCACACTGTAAGAGTGGACGAAGACAATCATGCATTGCTGTACCTTAATGACAATCTCAACAGTCATGGTAGAAAGATTACAGAGAAGTGCGCTCAGCTTCCTGTAGTGACATTACTGTGAGAAAGGACAAGATTGGAGGACAGTGTAGTGTACTGTGTGTCAAGAACTATCTTTATAGACAACAGTGCACCGTAGAACAGAGATTCTTCAATCAAGACAGCGGATATCAGGGTGACACTTAAGGGTTCGATACATATACCCAGGTAAGTCTGATTAGACATGGTTTTGGTTCAGTTAGCTGTGCAGTTGAGAGGTCAAATATCACCTAATCAGATTTGCCATACACCTCATTACATGCGGGCCATTGAGCCCAAAACAGTAAGTGTAACATCAGCACTCATTTTCTGAGTTATGCTGAGATAACATCCCTTTGGGGTAATTATACTCACATTTGTTTCTTTCATCCAGCTTAAGTGAGTGGGTTTGACAGCTCCTCAAGACAGCGACTTCGGGGATGGCTGTGAAGACGTGGGCTGTCATTCAAGATAAGTCCCTCTACGGTCTATTTATTTATTTTGGTTTAGCCTGTCCCATTTCCCTAAAAGTACTTCTTCATAGACCTACAGAAAGCAATTGATACAGTTGACCACCATCTCTTGCACCTAAAACTTGAACATTACGGTATTACCTAATATTAGGTATTACCTAATACCTAAAATCATATCTTAGCAATAGACACCAGTATGTATACACAAATGGTGTTGCCTCCATCACACAACCTGTTCTTGTTGGAGTCCCCCAGGGCAGTGTCCTTGGACCACTACTCTTTCTCATTTACAATGACCTCCTTAATGCCTCCAAACTACTTAAACCTGTTCTTTTTGAAGATGACACTACCTATATCTTGTCTCACCCAAACCAAACCATACTTAGAAACACTGTAAATGATGAGCTGCTAAAAATATCCACTTGGATGACGGCCAACAAACTTACTCTCAATATCGACAAAACCTACTTCATGCTGTTTGGAAACAGAGCTGCAAGTATTCAGCTAAACATATCGATAAATGGTTCCCCCATTTTAAGACACACTGACGGAAAATTTCTAGGGCTCCACATTGACAGTTGTCTTAAATATCAGGCCCATATACAGCATATTTCCAAGAAAATCTTCAAAACAGTAGGCATCCTCTCTAAGATATGATAATATGTACCCCAAAAGGAACTTCTTACTTTACCACTCTGTCATCTACCCTTACCTCACCTATGGTATTTGTGCATAGAGTTCAACCACAGAAAATCACCTTAAACCCCTAATTATACAATAAAAAGCTGCTGTGAGAATGATTACAAACTCCTGTGCCAGACAACACACCCCAACGCTATTTTAGAGCTTGTACTTGCTTAACATACAAAATATTCACTTACATTATTGTGTCTACTGCATACACAGAACACTCTTCTCCAATATAAACTCTCCTCTCAAACTCCTTCTTGAGAACTACAACAGAACGCACTTGCATAACACAAGAAACAAAACACTCTTTGATATCCCTCGTGTCTATCTCTCCCTATGCAAAAATGCTAAGCATATAAAAGGCCTTAGGGTCTGGAATTCATTTCCTGGAAATACAAAAGGGCCCCTGCCTGCACACCAGTTCAATGCTCTACTTAGAACTCACGTCATCTTAAAATTAACAACACAAACAACACTATAAAACACTACTCAAAACTTGCCATATTTCGTAAGATTATTTCAAAACTAAAATGGTCTCAGTCTCATTATGTATAATGTGCTAAAATATAATACTCTAACTTGTTATTCAAATAAACTCCTTAATCCTTAATATAGGCCTGACGTACATGGTGTACAGTGTCGTGAATGACACCGTACACCATGTACTCACCTGATTGTGGTTGCAGGGGTCGAGACTCAGCTCCTGGCCCCGCCTCTTCACTGATCGCTACTAGGTCCTCTCTCTCTCTCTGCTTCCTGAACTTTGTCATACCTCGTCTTAAAGCTATGTATGGTTCCTGCCTCCACTACATCACTTGCTAGGCTATTCCACTTCATGATTCCTCTATTGCTGAAGAAATACTTCCTAACATCCCTGTGACTCGTCTGAGTCTTCAACTTCCAATTGTGACCTCTAGCTTCTGTGTCCCCTCTCTGGAACATTCTGTCTCTATCCACCTTACCTATTCCTCGCAGTATTTTGTATGTCGTTATCATGTCTCCCCTGACCCTCCTGTCCTCCAGTGTCGTCAGGCCGATTTCCCTCAACCTGTCGTCGTAGGACATTCCCCTGAGCTCTGGAACTAGCCTTGTTGCAAACCTTTGTACTTTCTCTAATTTCTTGACGTGCTTGACCAGGTGTGGTTTCAAAACTGGAGCTGCATATTCCAGTATGGGCCTGACGTACACGGTGAACAGTGTCTTGAACGATTCCTTACTAAGGTATCGGAACGCTATTCTCAGGTTTGCCAGGCGCCCGTATGCTGCAGCAGTTATCTGGTTGATGTGTGCATCCGGAGACATGCTCGGTGTTATGGTCACCCCAAGATCTTTCTCCTTGAGCGAGGTTTGCAGTCTTTGACCACCTGTGTGTGTGTGTACGTGTGTGTGTGTGTGTGTGTGTGTGTGTGTGTGTGTGTGTGTGTGTGTGTGTGTGTGTGTGTGTGTGTGTGTGTGTGTGTGTGTGTGTGTGTGTGTGTACTCACCTAATTGTACTCACCTAATTGTGGCTGCAGTGGTCGAGACACAGCTCCTGGCCC
>NW_027196390.1:80000-93677 GCF_038502225.1 Cherax quadricarinatus
TGTCTGTGGTCTTCTTTGCCCTTCCCCAATCTTCATGACTTTGCATTTGGCAGGGTTAAACTCAAGGAGCCAGTTGCTGGACCAGGCTTGTAGCCTGTCCAGGTCTCTTTATAGTCCTGCCTGATCCTCATCCGATTTGATTCTTCTCATTAACTTCACATCATCTGCAAACAAGGACACTTTTGAGTCTATCCCTTCCATTATGTCGTTCACATATACCAAGAACAGCACAGGTCCTAGGACTGACCCCTGTGGAACCCCGCTTGTCACAGGCGCCCACTCTGACACCTCGTCACGTACCATGACTCGTTGTTGCCTCCCTGTCAGGTATTCTCTGATCCATTGCAGTGCCTTTCCTGTTATGTGTGCCTGATCCTCTAGCTTTTGCAGTAACCTCTTGTGAGGAACTGTGTCGAAGGCCTTCTTGCAGTCCAAAAAAATGCAGTCGATCCACCCCTCTCTCTCTTGTCTTACTTCTGTCACCTTGTCATAAATCTCTAGTAGGTTTGTGACTCAGGATTTTCCTTCCCTGAAACCGGGCTGGTTGTCAATTATACACTTGTTTCTTTCCAGGTGCTCCACCACTCTCCTCCTGATGATCTTCTCCATGACCTTGCATACTATACACGTTAGTGATACAGGTCTGTAGTTTAGTGCCTCATGTCTGTCTCCCTTTTTAAAAATTGGGACTACATTTGCCATCTTCCATACCTGAGGGAGTTGCCCAGTTTCAAATGATGTGTTGAAGATCTTTGTTAATGGCACATACAGTATCTCTGCTCCCTCTTTAAGGACCCACGGAGAGATGTTGTCTGGTCCCACCGCCTTTGAGGTGTCAAGTTCGCATAGCAGCTTCTTCACCTCCTCCTTGGTTATATGTACCTCATCCAGCACTTGCTGGTGTACCCCCCTGTTCTGATTTCCTGGAGTCCTACTGGTTTCCACTGTAAATACTTCTTTAAATCTCGTGTTTAGCTCCTGACATACCTCTCGGTCGTTTCTTGTGAACTCCCCATCACCCTTCCTCAGTCTGATTACCTGGTCCTTGACTGTTGTTTTCCTCCTGATGTGGCTGTACAACAGCTTCGGGTCAGTCTTGACTTTCGACGCTATGTCATTTTCATATTGTCGCTGAGCGTCCCTTCTTATCTGTGCATATTCGTTTCTGGCTCTATGGCTAATCTCTTTATTTTCCTGAGTTCTCTGTCTTCTGTACCTTTTCCATTCTCTAGTACACCTAGTTTTTGCCTCCCTACACCTTTGGGTGAACCAAGGACTCATTCTGTTCTTCCCATTATTTCTGTTTCCCTTGGGAACAAACCTCTCCTCTGCCTCCTTGCATTTTGTTGCCACATAGTCCATCATTTCTTGTACTGGTTTTCCTGTCAGTTCCGTCTCCCACTGAATGTCTTGAAGGAAGTTCCTCATGCCTGAGTAGTTCCCCCTTTTGTAGTTTGGTTTTTCCCAACCTATTCCTGCTACTCTCTCCACTTGGAGCTCAACTATGTAGTCGAAGCACAGAACCACATGATCACTAGCTCCCAGGGACCTTTCATACATGATATCCTCGATGTCCGAACTACTCAAGGTGAATACAAGGTCCAGTCTTGCTGGTTTATCCTCTCCTCTTTCTCTGGAAGTGTCTCTAACATGTTGATGCATGAGGTTTTCCAGTACCACATCCATCATCTTGGCTCTCCATGTTTCGGGACCTCCATGGGGCTCCAGGTTTTCCTAGTCAATCTCCTTGTGATTGAAATCACCCATAACTAGTAACTTTGCTACTTCCATGTGTGCTCTCCTGGCTACCTCGGCTAGTGTGTCGAGCATTGCTCTGTTGCTCTCATCGTATTCTTCTCTTGGCCTCCTGCAGTTCTGTGGTGGGTTGTACATTACTGCAATTATCACCTTATGTCCCTCAGACTGGATTGTTCCTACTAAGTAGTCCCTTTCGCCCGTGCCATCCATTCCTTCCATTTTCTCAAACCCCACTGGTTTTTAATGAGCAGTGCAACTCCTCCTCCCCCTCTCCTCCCTCTGTCTTTCCTGAGGATTTGGTATCCGGATGGAAAGATTGAATCTGTTATTATTCTGGTGAGTTTTGTTTCTGTGAGTGCTATTATGTCCGGGGATGTCTCCTTGATTCTTTCATGCCACTCCTCATACTTATTTGTTATTCCATCTGCATTTGTATACCACACCTTCAACTTCTTTTCTAAGACTGTGGTCTGGGAGGTATATTGGGGTTGGGGAAGTGGGAGACCTGATAAGGAACTATGGGTGGTTGCTGTGGGGGTGGAGTTTGTAATGCAGTGGGTGGGGGCATTGGATGTGGCATGGGTGTTTTGGTTTAGAGTGTTTGGTTGCACTGGGGTTGACTTGGTTGGGAGGCTTCTATGGGAAGTTGTGAGGGAGGCTGTATTTGATCTTCTTCCTGGGTCTGGGATCTCCTGTCTGTCTTCTCCACCCCCTCTCTTTCCTCCTTTCACCTTTGTATCATCTCTCTCAGTTTCTGCCTTTCTTCTTGTGTTCTGTCGCGGTAGAGATACACCTTCCTGTATGCCGGCATGTGTGTACTCACCTATTTGTACTCACCTATTTGTGGTTGCAGGGGTCGAGTCACAGCTCTTGGCCCCGCCTCTTCGCTGATTGCTACTAGGTCCTCTCTCTCCCTGCCCCATGAGCTCTATCATACCTCGCCTTAAAACTATGTATGGTTCCTGCCTCCACTACATCACTTTCTAGGCTATTCCAAGGCCTGACTACTCTATGACTGAAGAAATACTTCCTAACATCCCTTTGATTCATCTGAGTCTTCAACTTCCAATTGTGACCTCTTGTGTCTGTGTCCCATCTCTGGAACATCCCGTCTTTGTCCACCTCGTCTATTCCGCGCAGTATTTTATATGTCGTTATCATGTCTCCCCTGACCCTCCTGTCCTCCAGTGTCGTCAGGCCGATTTCCCTCAACCTTTCTTCATAGGACAATCCCCGTAGCTCTGGGACTAGTCTTTTTGCAAACCTTTGCAGTTTCTCTAATTTCTTGACGTGCTTGACTAGGTGTGGATTCCAAACTGGTGCTGCATACTCCAGTATGGGCCTGACGTAGATGGTATACAGAGTCTTAAACGAATCCTTACTGAGGTATCGGAACGCTATCCGTAGGTTTGCCAGGCGCCCGTATGCTGCAGCAGTTATCTGATTGATGTGCGCCTCAGGAGATATGCTCGGTGTTATACTCACCCCCAGATCTTTTTCCTTGAGTGAGGTTTGCAGTCTTTGGCCATCTAAACTATATTGTGTCTGCGGTCTTCTTTGCCCTTCCCCAATCTTCATGACTCTGCATTTGGCAGGGTTAAATTCAAGGAGCCAGTTGCTGGACCAGGCTTGTAGCCTGTCCAGGTCTCTTTGTAGTCCTGCCTGATCCTCGTCCGATTTGATTCTTCTCATTAACTTCACATCATCTGCAAACAAGGACACTTCTGAGTCTATCCCTTCCGTTATGTCGTTCACATATACCAAGAACAGCACAGGTCCTAGGACTGACCCCTGTGGAACCCCGCTTGTCACAGGCGCCCACTCTGACACCTCGTCGCGTACCATGACTCGTTGTTGCCTCCCTGTCAGATATTCTCTGATCCATTGCAGTGCCTTTCCTGTTATGTGTGCCTGGTCCTCTAGCTTTTGCAGTAACCTCTTGTGAGGAACTGTGTCGAAGGCCTTCTTGCAGTCAAAAATATGCAGTCGATCCACCCCTCTCTCTCTTGTCTTACTTCTGTCACCTTGTCATAAAACTCTAGTAGGTTTGTGACACAGTATTTTCCTTCCCTGAAACCGTGCTGGTTGTCAATTATACACTTGTTTCTTTCCAGGTGCCCCACCACTCTCCTCCTGATGATCTTCTCCATGACCTTGCATACCATACACGTTAGTGATACAGGTCTGTAGTTTAGTGCCCCATGTCTGTCTCCCTTTTTAAAAATTGGGACTACATTTGCCATTTTCCATACCTCAGGGAGTTGCCCAGTTTCAAATGATGTGTTGAAGATCTTTGTTAATGGCTCACACAATATCTCTGCTCCCTCTTTAAGGACCCATGGAGAGATGTTGTCTGGTCCCACCGCCTTTGAGGTGTCAAGTTCGCATAGCAGCTTCTTCACCTCCTCCTTGGTTATATGTACCTCATCCAGCACTTGCTGGTGTGCCCCCCTGTTCTGATTTCTTGGAGTCCTACTGGTTTCCACTGTAAATACCTCTTTAAATCTTGTGTTGAGCTCCTGACAAACCTCTCGGTCGTTTCTTGTGAATTCCCCATCACCCTTCCTCAGTCTGATTACCTGGTCCTTGACTGTTGTTTTCCTCCTGATGTGGCTGTACAACAGCTTCGGGTCAGTCTTTACTTTTGATGCTATGTCATTTTCATATTGTCTCTGAGCCTCCCTTCTTATCTGTGCATATTCGTTTCTGGCTCTTCGGCTGATTTCTTTATTTTCCTGAGTTCTCTGTCTTCTGTACCTTTTCCATTCTCTAGTACACCTAGTTTTTGTCTCCCTACACCTTTGGGTGAACCAAGGACTCGTTATGTTCTTCCCATTATTTCTGTTTCCCTTGGGAACAAACCTCTCCTCTGCCTCCTTGCATTTTGTTGCTACATAGTCCATCATTTCTTGTACTGGTTTTCCTGTCAGTTCCCTCTCCCACTGAATGTCTTGAAGGAAGTTCCTCATGCCTGAGTAGTTCCCCCTTTTGTAGTTTGGTTTTTCCCAGCCTATTCCTGCTGTGTGTGTGTGTGTGTGTGTGTGTATGTGTGTGAGTGTGTTCACTGATTTGTACTCCCCCATTTGTGTTTGCGGGGGTTCATTCTTAGCTCCAGACCCTGCCTATAGACCACCTTGATCGACATTACTGACTTCAGCCTCCAAGGCTATATTATATCCTAACTTGAAACTGAGTATTGAGTTTGCCTCCATCACTGCCCACTGCCTCATTCAAGTCATTCCACTTTCCAACGTCAATGAGACTATCTATATATATATATATATATATATATATATATATATATATATATATATATATATATATATATATATATGTATTTATATATATATATATATATATATATATATATATATATATATATATATATATATATATATCTATATATATATATATATATATATATATATATATATATATATATATATATATATATATATATATATATATAAACACTGATCTCTGGCTGAAGGAGACTCGAACCCATGAGCCTTGGAACAAGTTACACAGTGCTTTACCAATCTACCCACACTGGACCAATACCTTGGAGTCCAGCTTGTGCTAGACTTTGATCCAAGGCAGCCAGCTTTCAGGGAGAAGGCTTACAGCTTTTCATCTCATCCCCTGCATGCATCAGCCTTACTGGAGATTTGAACAATGCAAGGTATTCGCAAGAGCAGGCGAAATATACACAAACACTGAATTCCTTGCATTGTTCAAATCTTTAGTAAGGCTGATGCATGCAGGGTGATGAGATGAAAAGCTGTAAGCCTTCTCCCTGAAAGCTGGCTGCCTTGGATCAAAGTCTAGCGCAAGCTGGACTCCAAGGTATTGGTCCAGTGTGGGTAGATTGGTAAAACCTGTTAGATTGGTAAGGCCTGTTATCCTGGGTGTAAAGGGGAGCAAGGAGCAGAACAAACACAGCTGAATGACTTTGAAATATATTTTCCTTCACCAAGAGCCCTAGTTATTATTTACACGTATGTACACTATATACAGTTGGAAATGTATGTGTACAACACGGTTTAGGCAAGGCCAAGACACAGCCTGGAAACAGAATGGACAACCGTGCTCAACCAGCTCTAGTATGGAAATGACAAGGGTAGACAGGTGGGTGGTGACCACAACACCTCTACAATTGCCTGACCCACCTTCTCACTGGCTGAACCTGGGTACTGATCGAACGATGGGGCCCCATCATTCGATCCTAGTACTGGTTCGCTGGTTGGGGAGATAGCCTTTCAATGAGGGTGTGTACATGCGCCGAGTAAAGGATACATACTCTTTGCATGCCACAACCAGTCACTGTTTAGTCAAGATCGAGTCTAAACTTCTTGAGACATAATGAGCACTTTTGAGCAAATACACGCATTTGTACATTGTTATAATTATTATTTCTGTATAACTCACTATAGCTACGTACCAGATGGTACTTGCGAGTCTTATTGATATGAAATGCTTACTCAGCACTACAATACTATATGTACAACTTAACATTGCAATTCATGTATACACAAGTATTATCCAGGAGAATTGTAGCAGCATATATCCTGAATTATATAAATTTCTTGAATAATGTCCATATAGACACTCCATTATACCCTTTGTCGGGCAGGTCCGAAAATTTTCGGACGTAAACACGTGCACCTTTACGCGTGTCATCGTACACGCGCTGCGCATCTGGATTCCTGTTCTTTAATTCTAACCAATCACAAGCCTTCCCTGAGTCGCTTCAGCTAAGTGATGATGGCATTTGCCGCCTTCCCATTGGTTGAGAGATCAAAACAAACACTCGTGGCTTGGCGTCGCCCAGAGTGGGTTTTTTCCATCCAGTGCCACTAATATACTCTTGGATTTTACCTTCTACAATGTCAGTAAGTACTGATTGTTGTGTTTAGTGCATACATGAATAGTTTAGGCATATTTTGATATATACATAAAGTCTGTGTGAAGCATAATGTGAGTGTAGCATGCAGTTGAAAAAAGTGCAACAAAGGAAGTACGAAAATTTTCGTACCTGCCCGAGAAGTGACATAGTATAATTTCAGTAAAATAAATATTTATAAAAAAAATTCTATTGCAAATATGAATTCTGTAGTGGTCTGGATCTATACAGAAGGTTTTTATTGTCCTTCCAGATCAATGAGAAATTGTTTTATGGGAAGCCCTCCAGCACCAGGTCGAAATATGTCTGCATTTTGGATGACAGTGACTCAGAACCAGAGGTAGATGACCCAGAATTGCTGGATAGTGGTGATGAATGCTTGCCACTGGATGCAGAGGTGTCAAGTGATGATGAGGAGGAAGAAAGGCCAGCCAAAAAACAGAAATTAGTGAAGAAAAAGAAAGGTATTACGATTGCAAGTATTGCAGCCACTCGAAGAAATTGGTCACATCCTCATTCCAGTGTTCTGTATGCAAAGTAAATCTGTGCATAAAGAGTAATAGAAATTGTTTCAGGGCCTCCACTCCAAACCAACAGATACAGATACTAATGCCGGAAAAAAAATCCCCCCCCAGTACCAACAATACCACCAGTCCGATAACATTCTTCTTTGCAAATATACAGGGTCTAAAGCCAGCAACAAACAACAAAATACCTTTCATCCGTGGACTGCTTGCAGAGGCAAAGGCAATGTTCGCGGCTTTCACTGAGACCCACATAAAGGATCACTTGGACAACGAAATATGGATCCCAGGTTACAACCTATACAGATGTGACAGAGTGAACAGGCAAAAGGGGGGGGTTGGCCTGTACATTGCAGAGTCACTTGTTTGCACAGAACTGCTTAATGCCTCAAATGACGTAGTGGAAGTTTTAGCAGTAAAGGTCGAGAACCAAAACCTAGTCATTGTGGTAGTCTACAAGCCTCCGGATGCAACATCCCAGCAATTCCAGGAACAGCTGTTAAAAATTGACCACTGTCTGGAAAATCTTCCAGCTCCTGCACCCAACATCTTGCTCCTGGGGGATTTCAACTTAAGGCACCTAAAATGGAGGAATATAGCAAATAATATTGTTGCAGTAATAACACCAGGAGGCAGCTCTGATGAAAACTCACACTCACACGAGCTTTTAAATCTCTGCACAAAATTCAATTTAAACCAGCAAATAATAGAGCCTACTAGACTGGAGAATACACTAGACCTCATCTTCACTAACAATGATGATCTGATAAGAAATGTCACCATATCAAAAACAATATACTCAGATCACAACATAATTGAGGTTCAGACATGTATGCGTGGAGCCCCAGACCGACAAAATGAGACTAGTCACGAGGGAGCATTCACCAAATTCAACTTCAATAACAAAAACATAAAGTGGGACCAAGTAAACCAAGTCCTAACCGATATAAGCTGGGAAGATATACTAAGCAACACAGACCCAAACTTATGCCTAGAACAGATTAACTCGGTGGCACTCGATGTATGCACAAGGCTTATTCCTCTAAGAAAAAGGAGGAGTAGATGTAAAATAGAAAGAGACAGGCGCTCCCTTTACAGGCGACGGAAAAGAATAACAGAGCGGCTAAAAGAGGTCAATATATCTGAAATGCGCAGGGAGACACTGGTCAGAGAAATAGCAAGCATCGAACTTAAGCTAAAAGAATCCTTTAGGAGTCAGGAATCGCGGGAAGAACTAAAAGCCATAAATGAAATCGAAAGAAACCCAAAGTATTTCTTCTCCTATGCCAAATCAAAATCGAGAACAACGTCCAGTATTGGGCCCCTACTTAAACAAGATGGGTCCTACACAGATGACAGCAAGGAAATGAGTGAGCTACTCAAGTCCCAATATGACTCAGTTTTTAGCAAGCCGCTAACCAGACTGAGAGTCGAAGATCAAAATGAATTTTTTATGAGAGAGCCACAAAATTTGATTAACACAAGCCTATCCGATGTTATCCTGACGCCAAATGACTTCGAACAGGCGATAAATGACATGCCCATGCACTCTGCCCCAGGGCCAGACTCATGGAACTCTGTGTTCATCAAGAACTGCAAGAAGCCCCTATCACGAGCCTTTTCCATCCTATGGAGAGGGAGCATGGACACGGGGGTCGTCCCTCAGTTACTAAAAACAACAGACATAGCCCCACTCCACAAAGGGGGCAGTAAAGCAACAGCAAAGAACTACAGACCAATAGCACTAACATCCCATATCATAAAAATCTTTGAAAGGGTCCTAAGAAGCAAGATCACCACCCATCTAGAAACCCATCAGTTACACAACCCAGGGCAACATGGGTTCTTTAGAACAGGTCGCTCCTGTCTGTCTCAACTACTGGATCACTACGACAAGGTCCTAAATGCACTAGAAGACAAAAAGAATGCAGATGTAATATATACAGACTTTGCAAAAGCCTTCGACAAGTGTGACCATGGCGTAATAGCGCACAAAATGCGCGCTAAAGGAATAACAGGAAAAGTCGGTCGATGGATCTATAATTTCCTCACTAACAGAACACAGAGAGTAGTCGTCAACAGAGTAAAGTCCGAGGCAGCTACGGTGAAAAGCTCTGTTCCACAAGGCACAGTACTAGCTCCCATCTTGTTCCTCATCCTCATATCCGACATAGACAAGGATGTCAGCCACAGCACCGTGTCTTCCTTTGCAGATGACACCCGAATCTGCATGACAGTGTCTTCCACTGCAGACACTGCAAGGCTCCAGGCGGACATCAACCAAATCTTTCAGTGGGCTGCAGAAAACAATATGAAGTTCAACGATGAGAAATTTCAATTACTCAGATATGGTAAACATGAGGAAATTAAGTCTTCATCAGAGTACAAAACAAATTCTGGCCACAAAATAGAGCGAAACACCAACGTCAAAGACCTGGGAGTGATTATGTCGGAGGATCTCACCTTCAAGGACCATAACATTGTATCAATCGCATCTGCTAGAAAAATGACAGGATGGATAATGAGAACCTTCAAAACTAGGGAGGCCAAGCCCATGATGACACTCTTCAGGTCACTTGTTCTATCTAGGCTGGAATATTGCTGCACTCTAACAGCACCTTTCAAGGCAGGTGAAATTGCCGACCTAGAAAATGTACAGAGAACTTTCACGGCGCGCATAACGGAGATAAAACACCTCAATTACTGGGAGCGCTTGAGGTTTCTAAACCTGTATTCCCTGGAACGCAGGCGGGAGAGATACATGATTATATACACCTGGAAAATCCTAGAGGGACTAGTACCGAACTTGCACACGAAAATCGCTCACTACGAAAGCAAAAGACTTGGCAGACGATGCACCATCCCCCCAATGAAAAGCAGGGGTGTCACTAGCACGTTAAGAGACCATACAATAAGTGTCAGGGGCCCGAGACTGTTCAACTGCCTCCCAGCACACATAAGGGGGATTACCAACAGACCCCTGGCAGTCTTCAAGCTGGCACTGGACAAGCACCTAAAGTCAGTTCCTGATCAGCCGGGCTGTGGCTCGTACGTTGGTTTGCGTGCAGCCAGCAGCAACAGCCTGGTTGATCAGGCGCTGATCCACCAGGAGGCCTGGTCACAGACCGGGCCGTGGGGGCGTTGACCCCCGAAACTCTCTCCAGGTAACTCCAGGACTACCATACTATGAATTAGGAACAAGAATAATTGGTCTTCCTCATGAATCTCAGGAATATGGGACTTGAAAGTTTTATCCCTTTGCAATGTGTCCATGTTGCTATTTGTTTCATTTTTATATTTTTCTAATACATACAAACTGTTTTGATACAAGTTTCATTTATGTTTTTGATATTGTCTGTTTGTATAATAAATTTAAAAAATAGTCATTGGGTGTTTTATTAACAATTGCAAGTTTGCAACATTCAGATTCTTACTCCCTTTGTCGGGCAAGTGGGAAAATTTTCGGACTTCAGAGATTAGCAATTCCTCGAAAACTAACCATCAGAAATCCATTTATATAGGCTCATTGACTTTGTATTGAGTTACTCTATCCACCATAGGGAGTTCAGTTCTAATTTCTAATTTTATGGCCACTTGCCCGATAGAGGGTTAATTAAAGATCTCAAATTTTATTTCTTTGGTTAATTATCATTCGGTTGCGATCCCAAAATACTATTAATATTTCAATTCAAGGGATAACTGAACTTGACCTTATTCTGAAAAAAACTATTACGAAACCAAAAACAAGGTACATGGTGGAACAGGATCAATATGTTGACCTTCTAGTATTCTCTGGAGATGTTTATACTGTATGGATATCGGATTTTGTAACTGCTGGTGAAGGGTTCATGGTGCTGGTGAAGGGCTTTTGGTGCTGGCAAAGGGTTCTTGGTGCTGGTGAAGGGTTCTTGGCGCCAGTGAAGGGTTCTTGGCGCCGGTGAAGGGTTCCTGGTGCTGGTGAAGGGTTCTTGGTGCTGGTGAAGAGTTCCTCGTACTGGTGAAGGATTCTTGCTGTTCGTGAAGGGTTCTTGCTGCTGGTGAAGGGTTCTTGGTGCTGGTGAAGGACTTTTGGTGCTGGCGAAGGGTTCTTGGTACTGGCGAAGGGTTCTTGGCGCTGGTGAAGGGTTCTTGGCGACGGTGAAGTGTTCTTGGTGCTGGTGAAGGGTTCTTGGCGCTGGTGAAAGGTTCCTGGAGCTGGTGAAGGGTTCTTGGTACCGGTGAAGGGTTCTTGGTGCTGGTGAAGGGTTCCTGGTACTGGTGAAGGGTTCTTGCTGTTCGTGAAGGGTTCTTGCTGCTGGTGAAGGGTTCTTGGTGCTGGTGAAGGGTTCTTGCTGCTGGTGAAGGGTTCTTGGTACTGGTGAAGGGTTCTTGGCACTGGTGAATGGTTATTTTTGCTAGTGAAGGGTTCTTCGTGCCGGCGAAGGTTTCTTGGTGCTGGTGAAGGGCTCTAGGTACTAGTGAAAGGCTCTTGGTGCCTGTGAAGGGTTCTTGGTTATGATGAAGAGTTCTTGATGCCGGTGAAGAGTTCTTGTTCCAGGTAAAGGGTTCTTGGTGCTGATGAAGGATTCTTGGTGCTGATGAAGGGTTCTTCGTGTCGATGAAGGGTTCTTGGTGCTGATGAAGGGTTCTTGGAGCTGATGAAGGGTTCTTGGAACTGGTGAAGAGTTCTTGGTGCTGGTGAAGGGTTCCTAGTGCTGGTGAAGGGTTCTTGGGGAGAGTAAAGGGTTCTTTGTGGCGGTGAGTGGTTCTTCGTGCTGATGAAGTGTTCTTGGTGTCGGTGAAGGGTGCTTGGTGCTGTTGAAGGGTTCTTGGTGCTGGTGAAGGGTTCTTGGTGCCGGAGAGTGGTTCTTGGTGCCGGTGAAGGATGCTTGGTGCTGCTGCAGGGTTCTCGGTGCTGGTGAAGGGTACTTCGTGTCTTTGAAGGGTTCGTGAACATTAAAATGGTATAAAATACCGACAGGTTGTTAGGTAAGACACATATGCAACAGTTAGGTATCTTTATTTCGAAACGTTTCGCCTACACAGTAGCCTTCTTCAGTCGAGTACAGAAAAGTTGATAGAAGCAGAAGAGACTTGAAGACGATGTAATCAGTCCATCACCCTTGAAGTTTTGAGGTGGTCAGTCCCTCAGTCTGGAGAAGAGTATTGTCCCATAATCTGAAATAATATAGAGTTGAAGTGATTCATTCATTCATTCATGTTGATTCGCCGGTACTTCCGGCCCAGGTCTTCTCCAGATGGTGACCCGGCAGTGGCCCCCCGGGTGGAGGGTGACGATCATCTTCTTCTTTCTTCTTTCTTGGCCCTCCGGTTGGAGGGTGTCGTCGTCTTCTATCTTGCGCTGACTTCCCCGAAGAGAAGCGCAGTCGGGCAGAGGCAGCAGTTACAGGGTCGATTGGAGCCACACCCCAGCTTTAGCGGACAGCAAAGTGCTGGGGAAACTTATCTTCATGGTGAATGGTCATGGATAGTCGTGCTAGAGGAGGGTACCGTCTTCAAGGTCCCCATTCTGAAGCATCCTGAATTTCCTCTTTAAGGTGTACTTGACTTCCACAAGGTGTTGGGTGTTTGCAGTGAGTAGTCTGGTCATGTCTGCAGTGGTGTATGTAACAGTTTGGTCGTAGGTATACTTGACTGTTCCGTCCTGGAGGTGCTGATGGATTTCTGAAGACAGCATTCTGTTCTTATACTGTTTGGTTGTGTAGAAGTATACACCCTTCAGGTATCGGACTTGTTGTGGTGCAGCAGTGTCAGTGGCACCGTCAGGTGCATCCGCAGTTTCTTGTGTTTTTGCTTTCTTGGCTGGTGGCTGAACTGGTGAAGGCGAGATTTCCGACTGGTCAGTTGCTCTAGCAGTGGATACAAGCGGTATTGGACTCTCATTGGTGGGGTTTGCCGATGTCTCAGTGGTCTCTGATTGGTCCATCTCTGGTCTAGTGGAGGTTGTGACAGCGGTGGAGCAGCGGTGATGCTGGTAATATTTGCAGTAGATTTTAGGATCTCAGTGGAAGGTGGTGATGCAGGGAATGTGAGGCCAAGCATATTATTTAGTTTGAAAAGTTCATTGATGGTGGTGTTGAAGGAACCAGGCTCAGCTGCATTCTGTACGAGTATACATAATGCAATAAAGAATCTTGGTGGAGTCGGCAGTAGGTGCTGGCAGGGAAGTGGTGGGAGCAGCTTGCGTGGCTTGTAGTATCTTGGTAGTGTCTGCTTGAAGCTTGGCGATAGCAGAATATGTGGTTGCTTGTGGGTTGGGTTTCTTTTGTTGTTGTTGTTGTTGTTTCTTGAGTATGTCTCCTCTGGTAGGGCACCTGGCAGCAAGAGTATGGTGGTCATTCTTGCAGTTCAAGCATTTAGGTGGTGAAGCAGTAGTGCAATTCTTGAAGTCATGACCCTCACGGCCACAGGTGGAGCAGAACTTCTTGTTCTTGGTAGGACAATCGTATGTGGTGTGTAAGTATGAGTAACAATTATAGCACTGTGAGATAT
>NW_027196391.1:0-67500 GCF_038502225.1 Cherax quadricarinatus
AAAAAGGGAGACAGACATGAGGCACTAAACTACAGACCTGTATCACTAACGTGTATAGTATGCAAGGTCATGGAGAAGATCATCAGGAGGAGAGTGGTGGGGCACCTGGAAAGAAACAAGTGTATAATTGACAACCAGCACGGTTTCAGGGAAGGAAAATCCTGTGTCACAAACCTACTAGAGTTTTATGACAAGGTGACAGAAGTAAGACAAGAGAGAGAGGGGTGGATCGACTGCATATTTTTGGACTGCAAGAAGGCCTTCGACACAGTTCCTCACAAGAGGTTACTGCAAAAGCTAGAGGATCAGGCACACATAACAGGAAAGGCACTGCAATGGATCAGAGAATACCTGTCAGGGAGGCAACAACGAGTCATGGTACCCGACGAGGTGTCAGAGTGGGCGCCTGTGACAAGCGGGGTTCCACAGGGGTCAGTCCTAGGACCTGTGCTGTTCTTGGTATATGTGAACGACATAACTGAAGGGATAGACTCAGAAGTGTCCTTGTTTGCAGATGATGCGAAGTTAATGAGAAGAATCAAATCGGATGAGGATCAGGCAGGACTACAAAGAGACCTGGACAGGCTACAAGCCTGGTCCAGCAACTGGCTCCTGTAATTTAACCCTGCCAAATGCAAAGTCATGAAGATTGGGGAAGGGCAAAGAAGACCGCAGACACAATATAGTTTAGATGGCCAAAGACTGCAAACCTCACTCAAGGAAAAAGACCTGGGGGTGAGTATAACACCGAGCATATCTCCTGAGGCGCACATCAATCAGATACCTGCTGCAGCATACGGGCGCCTGGCAAACCTACGGATAGCGTTCCGATACCTCAGTAAGGATTCGTTCAAGATTCTGTATACCATTTATGTCAGGCCCATACTGGAGTATGCAGCACCAGTTTGGAATCCACACCTAGTCAAGCACGTCAAGAAATCAGAGAAAGTGCAAAGGTTTGCAACAAGACTAGTCCCAGAGCTACGGGGATTGTCCTACGAAGGCTGAGGGAAATCGGCCTGACGACACTGGAGGACAGGAGGGTCAGGGGAGACATGATAACGACATATAAAATACTGCGCGGAATAGACAAGGTGGACAAAGACGGGATGTTCCAGAGAAGGGACACAGACACAAGAGGTCACAATTGGAAGTTGAAGACTCAGATGAATCAAAGGGATGTTAGGAAGTATTTCTTCAGTCATAGAGTAGTCAGGCCGTGGAATAGCCTAGAAAGTGACGTAGTGGAGGCGGGAACCATACATACAGTGGACCCCCACATACCGTCGGCATCACATAACGTTCAATCCGCATACCGCTCGCTTTTATCGCAAAAATTTTGCCTCGATTACCGCTCAAAAACCCGCTCACCGCTGTTCGTCCGAGACGCGTCCAATGTGCGCCCTTAGCCAGCCTCACATGTGCCGCCGGTGGCATTGTTTACCAGCCAGCCTCCGCGGTAACATCCAAGCATACAATCGGAACATTTCGTATTATTACAGTGTTTTTGGTGATTTTATCTGCAAAATAAGTGACCATGGGCCCCAAGAAAGCTTCTAGTGCCAACCCTACAGCAATAAGGGTGAGAATTACTATAGAGATGAAGAAAAAGATCATTGATAAGTATGAAAGTGGAGTGCGTGTCTCCGAGCTGACCAGGTTGTATAATAAACCCCAATCAACCATCGCTACTATTGGTGGTACAGCTGCTGCTGCTGCTGTACCACCGTCAGCTGCTGCTGCTGCTGCTGCTGTAGCACCATCAGCTGCTGCTGCTGCTGTAGTACCGTCTGCTGCTGCTGTAGCACTGTCAGCTGCTGCTGCTGTTGTACCACCGTCAGCTGCTGCTGCTGCTGCAGTAGTACCGTCTGCTGCTGCTGTAGTACCATCTGCTGCTGCTGTAGCATCGTCTGCTGCTGCTGTAGCACTGTCAGCTGCTGCTGCTGCTGCTGTAGCACTGTTGTTGGTGTGGCTTATTGAGAATACCAAGAAACAATTAACCCCAGAGGATTTGCCACCCAGGATAACCCAAAAAAGTCAGTGTCATCGAAGACTGTCTAACTTATTTCCATTGGGGTCCTTAATCTTGTCTCCCAGGATGCAACCCACACCAGTCGACTAACACCCAGGTGAACAGGAAAAAATGCCTGAAACTAGTGCTCATATTGGTGAATTTAAAGCCAGCAAAGGTTGGTTTGAGAGATTTAAGAATCGTAATGGCATACACAGTGTGATAAGGCCTGTTCTGGAAGAAAATGCCAAACAGGACCTACAGTACTCAGGAGGAAAAGGCACTCCCAGGACACAGTGTCTCATCAGTCATTGCTGCATCTTCAATAAAGGTAAGTGTCATTTATCCTTCATTTAGTAGAGTAGTACATGCACAATATATATTGTGCATGTACTACTCTACTATTGTGCATGTATCCTTCTCTTTGTGTGTAGGAAAATGTATATTTCATGTGGTAAAAATTTTTTTTCATACTTTTGGGTGTCTTGCACGGATTAATTTGATTTCCATTATTTCTTAGAGGGAAAATTCATTTGCATACCGATCATTTCGCATAACAATGAGCCCTCTTGCATGGATTCAAGTCGCTATGCGAGGGTCCACTGTAGTTTTAAGGTGAGGTATGATAAAGCTCATAGGGCAGGGAGAGAGAGGACCTAGTAGCAATCAGCAAAGAGGCAGGGCCAGGAGCTATGACTCGACCCCTGCAACCACAAATAGGCGAGTACAAATAGGTGAGTACATACAGTGATGGTGACACTATAACACTAGACATACAGTGATGGTGACACTATAACACTAGACCTACAGTGATGGTGACACTATAACACTAGACATACAGTGATGGTGACACTATAACACTAGACCTACAGTGATGGTGATACTATAACACTAGACATACAGTGATGGTGACACTATAACACTAGACATGCAGTGATGGTGACACTATAACACTAGACCTAGTGATGGTGACACTATAACACTAGGCATAAAGTGATGGTGACTCTATAACACTAGACATACAGTGATGGTGACACTATAACACTAGACATACAGTGATGGTGACACTATAACACTAGACATACAGTGATTTAAATTCAAAGTTTATTCTCTATAAGGATTACAATGCTGAATTTACAGAATTTGGTTATTGTGTGGTTTACATGTAGTTAAATAATGATTACAGAGTGTACCACTAGAACACCTAGCATGGCTAGGCATTTTGGGCAGACTTAGTTTAATTCTTTATTTTAAAATATTACAAATAATGAGGTAAGTTGGTATTATGGCTAAGTGACTAAATACTAGTTTGTGAGTTTAGCAATGTGAATGCTTTTGTTTTGGCACAGTACATAGTTTCAGTATTGGAGTATCATAGGATTCATTATTTTAAGATTGAGATTAATATTTCTGTTTATGGTCAAATGGGTGAGTGAGTGTACGTGTGAACCAGCAGGTGGTATTCGTGTAGTGTTATAGTGACACTATAACACTAGACATACAGTGATGGTGACACTATAACACTAGACATACAGTGATTTAAATTCAAAGTTTATTCTCTATAAGGATTACAATGCTGAATTTACAGAATTTGGTTATTGTGTGGTTTACATGTAGTTAAATAATGATTACAGAGTGTACCACTAGAACACCTAGCATGGCTAGGCATTTCGGGCAGACTTAGTTTAATTCTTTATTTTGAAATATTACAAATAATGAGGTAAGTTGGTATTATGGCTAAGTGACTAAATACTAGTTTGTGAGTTTAGCAATGTGAATACTTTTGTTTTGGCACAGTACATAGTTTCAGTATTGGAGTATCATAGGATTCATTATTTTAAGATTGAGATTAATATTTCTGTTTATGGTCAAATGGGTGAGTGAGTGTACGTGTGAACCAGCAGGTGGTATTCGTGTAGTTAGTTGATGGGGTGTATCAGGGAGATAAGATGTTTTCTAATGGTAGTTTTGAAGGTGATGAATGTGTCTGCAGTTCTAGAGTTCTCAGGTAGGGTGTTCCAGATTTTAGGGCCTTTGACATACATTGAATTTTTGTAAAGGTTTAGTCGGACACAGGGAATGTCGTAGAGATGTTTGTGTCTGGTGTTATGCCTGTGGGTTCTGTCACAACTATCAAGAAAGTGTTTTAGGTCAAGGTTGATATTGGAGTTTAAGGTCCTGAAGATGTAGATTGCACAGTAGTAAGTGTGGATGTACTGAACAGGGAGTAAGTTTAGATCTATGAAGAGTGGGGGGGTGTGTTGCCAGGGATGGGATTTAGTGATTATTCTTACTGCAGCTTTTTGTTGGGCTATTATTGGCTTTAGGTGTGTTGCTGCAGTTGATCCCCAAGCACAAATAGCATAGGTGAGGTATGGATAAATAAGTGAGTGGTATAGTGTGAGAAGGGCATTTTGCGGCACGTAGTATCGTATCTTGGAGAGGATCCCAACCGTTTTGGATACTTTTTTGGCTATATGCTGGATATGGGTGCTGAAATTCAGGTTGTTGTCAAGGTATAGGCCTAGGAATTTGCCCTCATTATGTCTGGTAATTAGAGTGTTGTCGATCTTAATGTTAATTTGTGCATCTCCTGCTCTGCTACCAAACATAATATAGTAGGTTTTGTCAGTGTTAAGCGTAAGTTTATTGGCTGTCATCCAAGTCGATATTTTGATCAGCTCCTTGTTAACAATGGTGTTGAGGGTGGCAAGATTAGGGTGAGAGATGACCTAAGTCGTGTCGTCAGCAAAGAGAATGGGTTTCAGGTGTTGGGATATGTTTGGAAGATCATTGAAGTATATGAGGAAGAGCAGGGGACCAAGGACACTTCCCTGCGGAACTCCAGTATCAAGTGGCCGTGTTGTTGATGCTGTGTCTTTAATGGTGACATACTGATACCTATTAGTAAGGCAAGATTTGAAATAAGCAAGCGCATGGCCTCTTATACCGTAATGGTCAAGTTTGTGGAGTAGGATGCCGTGGTCTACTGTGTCAAAAGCTTTTCTTAGGTCAATAAAAATTCCTAGTGGATATTCCTTATTTTCCAATGCTGTGTAAAGCAGATCTAGCATTTTTATGATTGCATCATTAGTGCTTTTATTTTTCCTGAATCCAAATTGGCAGGGGTTGAGTATGTTTTGTGCCGTCATAAATGAATATAGTCTCCTGTGCACGAGTTTCTCAAAGATTTTGGATAGCAATGGTAAGTTTGATATTGGCCTATAGTTGTTTAAGTCTGTAGGGTCACCACCTTTATGTATTGGTGTAACCCTTGCCATCTTGAGTAGTTTCGGGAAGGTGCTAGTTTCTAGTGACTTGTTAAAAGTAATGAAATGGTATGCGAAAGGACATGGGCCGCTCGCTTGTACAGTAATGGTGGACATGAGACAGATTCCCTGAGTTATTTTTAAGTGACTTTATAATCTCGGTGACTTCCGTGGGCTCAGTTGGTGCAAGATAGAAGGAATTTGGGAAATTCCCATCTAGGTAGTTCCCGGCATGGGCATTGGTATGTGGGATTTTATTGGCGAGATTAGATCCTATGGTTGAGAAGAAGTCGTTTATCTTGTTAGCTGTGTCAGTGGGATGAAGTGGTGTTTCATTAGGTTTAGTTAGGACAATATTCTTGTTTTTTTCAGTTTGTGGGTCCCTAGAATCTGAGTGTTTTCCAGGTCTTTTTTTATATCTCCTCTAGTGTCTGTGAATCTACTGGAGTAGTATAGTTGTTTGGCTTTCTTTATTACTTTGGTGAGAACTGATGAGTAGTGTTTAAGAATATCTTTGTGTATTAAGCCCTGTCTATATTGCTTTTCATATTGGTGTTTCTTGTCAATGGATTTCAGAATGGTGCTGGTTAGCCATGGGCAACCAAGCCATTTGTTTGTGATCTGTTTTGTTTTTATAGGGCAATGTTTGTTGTATAGTCTAAGTAATTTGTTAAGAAAAATGTCTGTCCAGTCATCAATACCATTGGCCTTGGAGAATTCTGTAGGCCAGTCAACAGTCTCTAGGTCAGCTGTGAACTTCCTTATTGAGGCCTCATCATGGAGTCTAAATGAGACTTTGTTGTATTCAAGTGGTGGTTTACTAATGTTTGTCAGGAGGAAGGTAGGGTAGTGGTCTGTAGTGCTATCTGTGATTATCCCTGATTTAAGGGGGCTAGTATATTGGTCCATATGTGGTCTATTATGGTTGCACTTGTCTCAGTGAGCCTGGTTGGTTTAGTTATTGTTGGTATGAGAAGTGCGTTGTTCATATTGTTGATGAAATCAGTTACAGGCTGATTATCTAGTAAGCCAAGGTTGATGTTGAAGTCTCCAGCTAAGAGAAGGTGGTGCTTATTCATTTGTCTGTTTGCTATTAGTGACTTTAATTTCTCACTGAAATTTGGGATGTTTGTGTGAGGTATCCGGTAAATGGCACCGATTGTTATAGGTGTCTTAAGGTTTTTTACAGTAAAATTAGCAAAAATGTGATGGTGACACTATAACACTAGACATAGTGATGGTGACACTATACATACAGTGATGGTGACACTATAACACTAGACATACAGTGATGGTGACACTATAACACTAGACATAGTGATGGTGACACTATACATACAGTGATGGTGACACTATAACACTAGACATACAGTGATGGTGACACTATAACACTAGACATACCTGTGCTGGAGAACATAGTGTGTGGAAAGCATCGTGAGTCAGGGTCGTGGGTTCGGCCGCTGTGTAAGGTTTGTTAGGCATCATCGTTGATGTGTACGACGGTCCCACTGTAACATGACCACTGGTGAAACACATGTAGTGTAGTACCAGTGTAATAACACTGCTGAAACACATGTCGTACCACGGTAACAACACTGGTGAAACACATGTAGCACCACTGTGACACTGGCAAGACATACATAGCACCACTGTAACATTGTGAGGCATACATAGCACCACTGTAACATTGGTGAGACATACATATCACCACTGTAACACTGGCAATACATACATGGCACCACTGTAACACTAGTGAGACATACATAACACCACAGTAACACTGATGAGACATACATAGCACTACTGTAACATTGGTGAGACATACATAACACCACTGTAACATTGGTGAGACATACATAACACCACTGTAACATTGGTGAGACATAGCACAAATGTAACACTGGTGAGACATACATTACACCACTG
Source organism: Cherax quadricarinatus (assembly GCF_038502225.1). Taxonomy (NCBI): domain Eukaryota; kingdom Metazoa; phylum Arthropoda; class Malacostraca; order Decapoda; family Parastacidae; genus Cherax; species Cherax quadricarinatus. The sequence continues at coordinate 7,207 of NW_027196391.1, forward strand.
TAACTTTGGTGAGACATACATAGCACCACTGTAACATTGGTGAGACATACATAACACCACTGTAACACTGGTGAGACATACATAACACCACTGTAACACTGGTGAGACATACATAGCATCACTGTAACATTGGTGAGACATACATAACACCACTGTAACATTGGTGAGACATACATAACACCACTGTAACATTGGTGAGACATAGCACAAATGTAACACTGGTGAGACATACATTACACCACTGTAACTTTGGTGAGACATACATAGCACCACTGTAACATTGGTGAGACATACATAACACCACTGTAACACTGGTGAGACATACATAACACCACTGTAACACTGGTGAGACATACATAGCATCACTGTAACATTGGTGAGACATACATAACACCACTGTAACACTGGTGAGACATACATAACACCACTGTAACATTGGTGAGACATACATAACACCACTGTAACACTGGTGAGACATACATAGCACCACTGTAACATTGGTGAGACATACATAACACCACTGTAACACTGGTGAGACATACATAACACCACTGTAACATTGGTGAGACATACATAGCACCACTGTAATATTGGTGAGACATACATAACACCACTGTAATATTGGTGAGACATACATAACACCACTGTAATATTGGTGAGACATACATAACACCACTGTAATACTGGTGAGACATACATAGCACCACTGTAATACTGGTGAGACATACATAGCACCTGTGAAAATATGTCTGGACTGCCTCCAAGTGAGTCACTTACCCTGGCAAGCTCTGTTGACACCGAGCTCTGAGGTCGGTACCTCAGCCTCACAAGTGGCTTATAGGACAGATTTTCATAAATGACTGATGTTGCGAGAAATCTCGCCTGCATGCACGTTTAAAGGACTAACTTACTTGGTGATGTAGAAGCTATTATGGTCTTCAACCTCCCTAAGCTTAGCCCCTTGGACTTCCCCTCAGAAACCACATGCAACCGGGAGCCTTAATTCCTGCAATATTCGATCGTTATTAGTGACCTGCCTGCACCTCAGAAATTCCTATTTCCAAGGGGGGTGAAACCCCTAGAATACTATGCAGAAAGTGACACTAGCTTCTAGGCTGACTAGAGATGCTGGTATGTACTGAGCATGCACTGCCAGCTGCACAAAGGCCTACAGCTCAACTCACTTGCAACTTTCCCCAGACACTGGCCAGAATCTTAAGAAAAAGTGGAGGTTTTGTCTTACTGTATGGGCCTGACGGAGGAGGTCATCTACGGTACATCGAGGTGCCTCCACCAGATTTCCCCAAGTCTAATATGTGAAGACACATGGGGGGCACCGCCTGCTGATCACGGCACGTGTTGTTCAGATGGTGTCTAGTCATAGAAGAAAGCTCTGGCATCTTCGAGACCCGCGCCTCGTCGTTCAAACTGGGGCTGCCAGTTTTCCATGGCTAACATAACCTAGTGTTTGCCTACATTTGGCCTATTACTACCTATGTTAAGGTCTTAGGTCTATATTATAATTATGTACAGTTGCCTCAATAATCCTAATATTAGTGTACTAACAGTATAAACTATCTACTTCTTCCCTGAAGGGTAAATTTATCAATTAAGAAGTACCTTCCAACCACCTTCGCCAACCCGGGTGAGTGTGTTTGTGTTTTGGGTGGGTGTAAGGGCCCTCGAACGGTGTGTTTTTCCCCATTGGGACTTCTCGGACCGAATAAGTTCCAACATCCTCCTGCCGGCGAAGGTAGGTGCTAAGTCTAAATCAAGTTCACCTTCCGCGAGCCCCCACGGCGGACCCTGGACATGAGTGCCGTCCGGCCACTCTCGCCAAGCAGACTCCGGTCTAACTTCAACCGTCCAGTTTCCCCTGCGTGGACCTCTGGGGGTGTAAACTTGTTGGTTCTGGTAGTCTTAGTACCCTTTCCTTTAACTTTAACATCTTTCGTATGTCTAGCCTTGACTGAGTGGCTCCATACTTTCCCACCCAGTGGCCCACATGCCCTGGTAGCCTTTCCTCCCGCTGATACGAGGTTCCCTGGATTTAATGGCAATCTATCTCCCTCTTTACGTACCCTGTAAAAGTGTTTTCCCAAGGTGGCCGAGTGTTCGTCACTCCCTACCTGGTTCAGCTTCCCTGGCAGTTCATCGTGTATACTGGTACTCATTATCACTACTCCCCCAGCTATCATGGGGACAGCTTCTTCTCTATCTGGTGTGGCAGGGAATTCCAGGTGGAATCCTGCCACCTATGATGTATCCTACTGGGGATCTGTATAAACCAATTCCTTCCCTAAACGTCTGTTGTGTAGACAGGAAGTCATCTATCTGATTGGCTCCCACCAGGATACCTACATTTCTGACTGTGTCAGTGGTAATTCCCTGGTCTGCCAGCTTCACGTCAAGGTCTTTCAATCACTTAGCTGCTGCGGCAAGACCTCTCGCTGTAACTGCCGTGGGTAACGTCTCTACCACCAAGGCTGTAATGTCTCTGTGACATCCACCACATCATAAGATTTGGGTGGGGCCTGACTTATAGCCCCTCCCAACATCATACTATCTTTCCTTGTGGCCTTCAACTTTAATTTAGCCACCAACTTCTTTGTTATCAAGGATACTTGTGCTCCCGAGTCAAAGAATAATCGGGTTGTTTCGGACCTGTGCCCATTCACAACCTTTGCCATGACTGTAGGTAGGGCAGCACCTCCGTGATTCTCACTCGGATTAGAGACTTCACTCCCACTAATCATGCTGGCTACCATTTCAGGCTCAGACTCACTTTCTATCTCTACCTGAGAGATATCCCTAGTAGCCTGGGGTTCCCTTAAATTATTGGGACATAGTGCAGTATGGTGCTTACCTTTGCAACAGACTCGACACTCACTGAGCTGGGTGCCACAGTCTCTCGCAAAGTGTTCCCCACAACTCTTGAAGCAGAGTCTCAACTCCTTTAGTCTCTGTTGCCTACTACTCAGTGTTGTATACTCCGGGCAACTCGTGCTAGCGTGTTCGCCTTCGCAGAACATGCATATTCTGGCATGATTGCCTCTGAGGTTCTGCTTAGAGGTTCTTACCTTAGACACTTCTTTACCATAGTACACTCCAACGTTAGTTGTATGAGCTTTAGACTGATCTCTCGAGATCTTTGAGTAACTGTCTGGGTTTTTATGTGGTGATGGTGGTGACTCTTCTCTCACACCTATACTCAAATGAGAAACGAGATCTCCCAACCCCTCAACAATTTGTTGTATCGTAAACCTATTCATCCGATATTTTAAGTGTAACTCATGCACTGTAGTGCTAGCCAGTTTCCTCTGAATCACCTGGCTAAGGACCCATTCTGAATCATCCTCATCATGCAAATCTCTGAAACTATTTGTCAAGCTCATAATTTCAATACGGAACTTCTCTAGGCTTTGACGGTCATGTCAGCAAGCCTCTAGATCCAACAACTGATAAAGTATGGCCACTTTTATCTCTTCAGTGTTGCCAAACATGTCTTCTAACTGGTCTTTGGCATGTTGGTAATTAGTGTCAGTAATCTGGTAGTGCCGGACCAAGTCTAAGGCTTTACCCTTGAGCTGTAACCGCAAATACTGCAATTTGACGGCATCTGACAAATCATTCCTGTCATCTATCTGGGCTTTAACCCTTTGACTATTTCAGGCCCCTTTCTGAAACTGTCATTCTATGTTGCTAAATTTTTGAAAAAAAAAAAAAAAATATTTTTTCTTATGAAATGATAATCTTTTCCCGATGGTAATGACACCAAAAGTTCGAAATTTGGTCGAAAACTCATGGAATTATGCTCCCGCGAAGTTAGCAGTCTCGGCGACATATGCGTATCGGCGATTTCGCCGACTTTGAGCCCTATTTTCAGCCAATTCCGTTGTTCCAGTTGACCAAACTCATAGCTATTTCTTTAGAACTCCATTTTATCTATCAGCTGAGTACAAGAAACCTCCCATTTACCAATTTGGACTACCCATATTGTGGTCAGAAATTGGCAATTTGGCCAATTTCACACAAACTAAAAAAGATGCCAATTTCAAAATAGGGTCCAGAATAAACAAGGTAGACATTCTTGGCACTAAAATAACATATCCTCTGTTCATTAGTCACATCTCTAGGCCCCTCTTATATTATTATTGCATTCTATTTTGATTTTTTATTCATACAAAAAAATACAAAATTTACTGTTATGCAGACTACTGCATTATTGTAAAAATGGTATAAATAATATCAGTGCACTAGTGAAAGAATATTAGACTCCCCAGTTGACATGTATTGGACATGTGGTGTGATTTGTTTACTCCTGAATATGGGTAAAAATCGAACATTTCCGCTACTTTGAGCTAAGTTTCAAGGTCGTTTTCATCGTCAAAGTAATGAAAATCATCTCTATTTCTGTAAAATGTTTTCCATTTTATCACCTAAGACCATGAAAACGCAAATACATCGATAAATACTATACGAAAATACACCTCAAAGTCGGCGTTTTAATCCAAAAAAAAACGATCAGTTTTTTTTTTCTCATTAAGCACTGTGTGCTGCAGGATTTTTTTTATGTGGTGCACAGTGACCACACAGACCCATTCTCTCACATGTGGGCCTACCAGCTTTCTTCCGCTTGATTTGAAACCGCTAGAATTATTGAGTATATATGTCTGAAACACTGGCTCGTAAGACGTATATATACGACCAAAACAGTCAAAGGGTTAAACTGATCCCAGAAAGCAATGTACTCTGTTAGGGTTCCGTCGAATGTCAGTAAATTCAACTGGGGCAACCTGGGCAACATACTGACAGGTGTGTGGCTGTTTGAGGTACCTGCGGTGTTCGACACCACACTTGGAATACTAGCCTTTAATGTATTTATCTTTGTACGTATTCATCTCCTGTTGACAATCTACATCATCCTTAGTGAATTCGTCCTGAGCCTGCCGAAGACTATCCTGGGATTCACCATCCTCAATAGCCTGTAGCTCATATGCTGAGAATACTTGTTCGTAGGCTTCCCATTTTTCCCCCAAACACTTCAAGCAGTCTTGCAAATCATCGCAGTCTACTTTACTGCATTGGCAAGTAGCCTTGCACCTGTTGTGCGTTCTGTTCAGATGCCCTTTGTATGCCGCCACTGATCGTTTTAATTTTGCTAACAATGAACCAGACTCTTCTGAACTCCCATCTGCCATTGTCGAGGTTTAATTAGGAGTGTGACACTAATTGTACTTTACTCAGTCCATCCCACAGCACGTCACGGTTTTAGGCAAGAATGAACGAGTCTCAAGGCTCCTCACCAAGTTAACGATTCCCTTTATTATATTGACCCTACTCTGAATCAAAAATGTACCCTGTTAGCTCTCAAGTCCCAATCGAAATGTGTATCGATGTGAAAGCTTAACCTAGCAATTTACTGTACAATGTCAGCAAATAATTACAGGACTTAACCTAGTCTCAGGTACAATTCACAAATCCCACATTAAAATGACTCAATAAAAATACGGTATACAAATTAAAAAATCACTTGGTTAGCACAAATAAATTCAACAATTCAACTTGTGAAACAGTAAATGAATAATGTATGTAAACAGCTTGGCCTAACTGTGCCCAGCTTACTCAGTCTAGCGTGGATGGTTGGATAAGGTAAATCCTAACCTAACTAATGTGCCATAGCCTAAACCTGGCTTAGAATTCACATAAAATAATAACTAGGTTAAATCAGTCCTAGCTACTATAACTGTTGTAAATATTGCACAAGCCTAGCCTAACTGTGGCTACCTTGCAAATCCACTGTAAGTAATTAACACACAAGTCTCCTACTCTGGATTACTTGTAATCACTGTAAATAATTAAATTCACAAGCTTCTCTAGCCTACCTGGCCTGCCTGTAAATTACTGCAAATAACAGCTTCTGTGTATAGTCAGCTTGGCTTAGCCTCTGTGTAACTCTGGGCCTAGGTGTGCTAACTTAACCTAACTCTGTTAAACTGGTTCCTAACTGTGACCTAGCTATGTTAATTTTAACCTAGCTATTCCACATCACAGTTCAAAGGACCACTTGTGAAAATTTGTCTGGACTGCCTCCAAGTGAGTCGTCTACCCTGGCAAGCTCTGTTGATACCGAGCTCTGACATTGGTACCTCAGCCTCACAAGTGGCTTATAGGACAGATTTTCATAAATGACTGATGTTGCAAGAAATCTCGCCTGCATGCACGTTTAAAGGACTAACTTACTTGGTGATGTAGAAGCTATTATGGTCTTGAACCTCCCTAAGCTTAGCCCCTTGGACTTCCCCTCAGAAACCACATGCAACCGGGAGCCTTAACCCTTTGTTAGGCAAGAACGACAATTGTCGTTCTTGAAAGCATGACATTTGGTGCATTCCTTCTACACCCACTGCGCATCTTGGTTCCCATTCTCTATTTCTGACCAATCACAAGCCTTCCCTGAGTCGCTCCAGCTAAGTGGTGATGGCTTCTGTTTGCTTCCAGTTGGTTGAGAGACCAAAATGTAAACACTTCTAGCTTGGCGTCGCTAAGAGACTTTTTTTCATCGAGTGACACTCACATACCCTAGGAATTTAACCCTTTGACTGTTTTCGACGTATAAATACGTCTTACGAGCCAATGTTTCTGACGTATATATACTCAATAATTCTAGCGGCTTCAAATCAAGTGGGAGAAAGCTGGTAGGCCCACATGTGAGAGAATGGGTCTGTGTGGTCAGTGTGCACCACATAAAAAAAATCCTGCAGCACACATTACGTAATGAGAAAAAAAAAACTGATCGTTTTTTTGGAATAAAACACCGACTTTGAGGTGTATTTTCGTATAGTATTTATCGTTGTATTCGCGTTTTCATGGTCTTAGGTGATAAAATGGAAAACATATTACAGAAATAGAGATGATTTTCATTACTTTTACGATGAAAACGACCTTGAAACTGAGCTCAAAGTAGCGGAAATGTTCGATTTTTACCAATGTTCAAGAGTACATAAATCACACCACACGTCCAATACACGTCAACTGGGGAGTCTAATATTCTTTCACTAGTGCACTGATATTATTTATACCATTTTTACAATAATGCAGTCGTCTGCATAACAGTAAATTTTGTATTTTTTTGTATGAATAAAAAATCAAAATAGAAAGCAATAATAATATAAGAGGGGCCTAGAGATGTGAATAATGAACAGAGCATATGATATTTTAGTGCCACGAATGTCTACCTTGTTTATTCTGGACCCTATTTTGAAATTGGCATCGTTTTTTATTTTGCGTGAAATTGGCCAAATTGCCAATTTCTGACCACCATATTGGGTAGTCCAAATTAGTAAATGGGAGGTTTCTTGTACTCAGCTGATAGATAAAATGGAGTTCTAAAGAAATAGCTATGAGTTTGGTCAACTGGGACAATGGAATTGGCTGAAAATTGGGCTCAAAGTCGGCGAAATCGCCGATACGCATATGTCGCCGAGACCGCTAACTTCGCGGGAGCATAATTCCACGAGTTTTCGACCAAATTTAGAACTTTTGGTGTCATTACCATCGGGAAAAGATTCTCTATCATTTCATAAGAAAAAATAATTTTTTTTTTTTTTTCAAAAATTGAGCGACATAGAATGACAGTTTCAGAGAGGGGCCTGAAACAGTCAAAGGGTTAACCTCTACAATGTCAGTAAGTACTCATTTGTGTTTCTAGTGTGTAAATGAATAGTTTAGGCACATTTTGATATATATATATATACAGGAGGGCCCCACTTATATGGCAGGTTAGGTTCCAGGCTACCGTCGTAAAGCGGAAACCGCCGTAAAGTGGAACACCCTTTTTTTCCACTTATAAATGCATACAAACACTAGATAACAAGTTTACACTAACATATATTAAGTTAGCAATAGAACCAGGCATCAAAAAACAATAAAAAAGTACAATACACACATAGTGCACTCATTACTTACCTTAAAATATTTATAGTCTTAATCTAGGGTGAGACAAGTAGTATTTATTGTAAGAAATCGTGTGGTATGTATGGTAATAGCCAGGCTACCTTATCGTAAAGGGTTCTTGAATGGAGATATCGTAGGTTGAAAGTAGACACACTTGTAGGATGGTAAATGTATTGTCAGACTGAGATGAGAGACGGAGCCCAGTGCCTAGCCTGTCTACGCCTTGAAGGTCTGCCGCCGAGTGAGGACGGGACAGAGGGATCACTGCCCATGTGTATCCCATGACGTCACACAAAGCCACAGGCCTACGAGGGATCTCGTGTCTAAAGCACAGGGATGATACTAATATGCTATGCTATATAATACTGGGAATACAGGGATCAGCAACTATGCTGACAGCTCGGTCATGTTACGTATGTCGTCCCGACATACACTACTATACTATAGGCTGAACAGGCAGGCGGATCTGGGCTGATTCTATACAATAACAAATTCATATATAACTTAGAACTAATGGATGGTACAACATGATTTTGACGTAATGGGTGTTAACGTAATCATTACAAACTATAAGAACAAATCATTATACAATATGGGTGGAATTGATCGATCGATCTGTATTCATGCACTCTACGTATTCTGAGGAAGAATAAATATATACAAAGAAGTGTTTAACAGAAAGGCAGATTCGGTGCACTCAAATCTAGACTGTTAATTCTCAGAATACGGAGGGAACGTGAACACGAAAATTTCTGACAAACTGATCAGCTAATAACAAAACACACAGTTGACAAATTCATTCATCTCGGACATCTAATTATACAGACTATGTACATTTAAACCCAATTCTGCGAGGGTAAGGTTTACATATGCAGAATGGTTATCATCTCTGGGAGGATCGAATTCCTCTGCAATGGCTAACACATGCCTTGACTGAGAGAGATCTGAAGGAGTATCTACAAAAGATACTTGCGGGTTTCTCATTACTTGTCGAGTACGCAAGGAGTAACGACATTCAGGATGAGTATCTGACTGAGTATCTGAGGTAGAGAGTACAGGATCAGGAGGATTGTCTGAATCTGTCACATTAGTCTGGGTAGCAATATCCTCAACATCGCATACTAATTTCATATGATCTAAATGCGATTCTTTGTATTTGCCAGTACTAATTTCTCTAACCTTATACTTATTTCCAGAGATATGTTCTACAACTCGATAAGGTCCGACAAACTTTTGATCAAGCTTTGGCATTGCAGACGTTTTGTTAAAGTTAATCAGCATAACTCTCGAACCTACTTTGATTTTAGATGGCTTTGCTCGAGTGTTTGCGACTCTTGTAAATTCTGCTGTTGATTTATGAAGTGTTTCACGGATTCTTCTAAAAACACTCTGAGCTAAGCTGGTACGAGTTGCTACGAAATCATCAGGGTTGTAATTAGGTTTCGGGGTAGAATATAACAACTCATAGGGTAAACGCTTGTCTACACCATACAATGCATAATGTGGAGTATCACCTATGGAAGCATTGTAAGCAGAATTCATGGCACACTGGACATCTGGTATAACTTCATCCCAAGTTTCACTATTGGGGTTGATAGTGGCTCGCAGGACATCAAGTACTTTCTTATTGGTTCGTTCCGCTAACCCATTGCTGGCAGGATGATGAGGAACAATGGTGGATTTAGAGATCTTGTATAAAGTACACAAATTTTCAAGAATCTCATTACAGAATTCACCTCCATTATCTGTTACTAAGGACTTTGGGGTGGTATGCCTGCAGATAATGCGTTCTTTAAACGCTTTAGCTACTGTCTCTGCAGTCTTATCTGCAATAGGAACTAACTCACAATATCTGGTGAAATGGTCTACCATAACACACAGATGTTTATTGCCTTGGAAGGAACATTTAAAATTAGTTAACAAATCAAGGGCAACTCTTTCCCACGGTTCGCTAGTGGTTGGGTACACTTGGATTGGGTTAGGACCATTGACATTTCCTTTATGCTGCATACAGACACTACATTTCTTAACATACTCGGAAATGTCAGTTGCCATACGTGGCCAAAAGTATTTCATTCTGGCTTGTTTCACAGAACGATCCATACCAGGGTGTGCAACACCTGGTGCATCATGAACTAGCTGTAGAGCTACGTTCACTAGTGACTGTGGAATTACTAACTGGTAAACTCTTCTGCTTGGAGTACCCAACTCGGCTGTTCGATACAGTAATTCCTGACTCATTACAAAGTCACTAATGGGTGCTGGTGGCTTTACAGCAAGAATGAGATCTTCCTGGAGAAGGAATCGAATCACACCAGACCACAAGGGATCGGTTCTTTGTGCAGTTTTGACATCCTCGACAGTAAATGGAGGATCTGCAGTAACTACACTAACGTGTCGCGATAAAGCATCTGCGACTACATTTGACTTGCCAGGTAAATGTTCAAAAGTGGGATTGAACTCTTGGATAGTCAAGGTCCATCTGGCTAACCTTCCAGTAGGCTGTTTGTTCTGGAATAAAGGTATCAGTGGCGCATGATCTGTCAAGACATGAACAGGGTACTGGTAAATGATGTCTCGGAAGTGCTTTAAAGACCATACTATTGCTAAAGCTTCTTGCTCCGTTACTGTATAATTACGTTCAGCCTTCGTAAGGACTCGGCTAGCAAATGCAACTGCGTTGTACTTGCTATCAGTCTTCTGAGCTAGTACGGCACCTATGCCAATTGAACTAGCATCAGTTGTCAGATAGAAGGGCTTAGAAAAATCTGGGAATTTCAAAATTGGAGCAGATGTTAGCTTTTCTTTTAGAGTTTGGAAAGCTGTTTCTTGACGGAAGGTCCAAACAAAAGGAGCATCTTTCTTAAGCAACTCAGTTAGAGGAGCGGCTATGGAAGAAAAATTAGCAATGAAAGATCTATAAAAACCTGCTAAGCCCACAAAGGATCTTACGGCATCAGCAGTTTTGGGAGTTGGAAAATTTAGTACTGCAGTTACTTTACTTTGGTCAGTCGTAACCCCTCTAGGAGTGACTACGTGACCAAGAAACTTAATTTCTGATCTGAAAAATTGGCATTTAGACAGTTTGATCTTTAAATTTGCTTCTTCAAGCTTTCCAAGTACTGTATCAAGTCTTTTCAGATGTGTGTCCATGTCTTCGGACATGACGATTACGTCGTCTAAGTACACCATAAGTGCTTTACCTATCAGACCTCTAAAGATATTGGTCATGAGTCTAGAGAACGTGATAGGAGACGATCGTAATCCAAACGCCATACGGAGGAAATGATAATGACCTGTGGGAGTGGAGAAAGCTGTTAACTCTTGGCTGTCCTCGTGAAGAGGGACTTGCCAAAACCCTTGTAACAAGTCCAGGGTCGAGAAGACTTTGTTATCTCCGATATTGCGTAAAAGGTCACCTAATACAGGAAGTGGGAAACGATCTGGAATGGTTTTCGCGTTTAACTTCCTAAAGTCAATCACCGGGCGCCAAGTGCCATCCTTCTTAGGCACTAGGATCAAGGGCGCATTCCAGGGTGAATTGCTATGTGCAATAACTCCATCATTGAGCATTTGATTGATCAGTTCCTCTGCGACAGCAACTTGTGAATGAGGCATTCTGTACGCAGGTATGTAAATAGGTCTAGTACCAGGTTCAAGTGGAATACGATGGGACAATAAGTTCGTTATACCCATCTTCTCACCTGGTAAGGCAATAGCTTTACGACGTTTGTTCAACAGAGTCAACAAACGCTTGACTTCGTCTGGGAAGTCCGTGGGAGCTAAGTCTTTCTCCTCAACTGGTGAAACAGGTTGATCTGGTGAAGAGGATGAGGTCTCCCCGGTAGAAATAGCACCGACCCACTGGTCAGGTGACACGTCATCCTGTACTTGAACAGGGTAAGGATAGTGAACTAGGTCAACGAGGTTGGTATTTGCTCTGAGACGAACACTGTGACCCAAAGTGTTAGCAAGGAGTAAATGGATCTTACTGTCTCTTACAATGTGTAAGGAAGATTCAACAAATAAACCTTTGACCTTGCAGGAATCACTGTCAACTAGGACGGTATCACCATCTGGAACATTAGGAACAACAACAGACACTCTAGTGAGAGCACTAGCCGCAACAGAGACGTCTTTCTGCAAACGGCATGTGACATCAACAAGAGATGGCATTACTAGTTCCAAGTAATCGTTTTCTGACAAGGCATCCCCTGTGGAGAAACTACTACTCGAACTAGCAGTCATTGCAGGGATAGGCTGTGCACTCAAGGCTGTCTGAGTGTCCTCGGACACTTGAGGCAACGGAACACTATCCTGCAAGTCTGAAGGTATAGGTGGAACACTAATGGGAGTGACAGAATTACCAGTGCCTGACCGCTTGGGTACGCTACTGGAAAATGCATTGGCTTGTAAGGACTTAATGCGTACATCATACTCTGCAGCAGTATGACAGATTTCTGATCCAAGCTGGTAACCCCAGAATGGAACGATTAAGTCATCTATTTGGGCATGCCATCGGTACGGGTCGAGCACAATGCGTAAGTCTCGCATGGAAGCAAATCCCAGAAGAAGGTCACCAGGGAAAGTAATCTGGTCGACAACAAGAAAAGCAGCAGTAAAGTCTCTGCCTTGGATAGTAAAGGTGAGCGAAGTCTGACCTCGGACTCGCAGAAGAGAACCAGCTACTCCACTAAGGGAGGTTACAGTAGTTGGTTCAACGAGGAGGACACGCCGCAACCGCTTCTCTTTAAACAAGCTAGACCTAATGATATTAACTTGCGCACCAGAGTCCATGAACACATGAACGGGCGCATTATGGACAGAAGCTTGTACTAATGGACCAATCGTTGCATTAGGAGTTATATGCAAACAGGAGGGTGAGTTGTCATCGGAGAAAGGATTTTCTACTTCATCCCCAAATTCTTCTACGTCAGAGACATGTGAAGCCACATCATCAGCAGGATTGTCATTCTCGATACTGCTTAAGGCTTCAAAGGAATTGTGAACGGGGATGGTGTACTCATTATCACTTACCGTCACCATTGGGCGGTTTGACTGGGGCGCTCTAATTCCCCCGAATTGGAAGAATGAGCCTGGTTCTGATTAGAATGTGAACCACGACGTCTGTTTCCTCTCCTGACTCTGCGGTTGGAACGGCCACGGAAAGATCTAGAGTACCGCATATTGTAGAGCGCATTGCACTCAGATGTGTCATGTCCATGAATTCTATGATGAGTACAGTAGGGAAGATCTGACTGGTACTCATCATCAGTACGACGCTTCTTAGGGTGACTGTCATAACAATTACTAGCGATATGGCCACGGAAACCACAATTGTAGCAAATTATTTGACTGTGGTTACTGTACGTACTATGGGTGTTACGGGAATGATAGCTCTTAACACTTGCTTTGGATGATGAGCGTGAGTGATTGCGGTTGGGAGGTTTGGTAGTAGCACAAACTAAAGGAGGTACAGGATTGGACAAGGTGTTTGGCATAGACCTACGATAAGGGAAGGATCCCTCGGGACACAAATTTCGTACATGGATTAGAGCTTTAAGCGGTCCCATATTAGCATCTAGCGGACTTGAATTGTACACATACTTAGATGTCGGTGGCATTAGTTGTTTAACGACTCCAAATGCAGCTAATCTGGCAAACCCATCAAGGGCTGGTTTATCACTATCGTTAAGATATCTTGAATTTTGGCCTGCTTTAACAAATGAGGACATTAGGTTATTGAGACGGAGAGCAAACTCCTCTAATGACTCTTCTGGTCTCGGGGCTGTGCAAACTAATTCTTTGAGAACAACGAACGGATCGGTTTCTCGCACTGGTTCAAGATAATTGCGAATTAACTGTTCATAATCTTGCCACCTGGTTAGATCTTGGAAGTCCTTCATACGAATTAATTTAAATACATTTGAGGCTGCTGAAGAACGGGCTAGACTCTCCTTTCCGATACTTATTAAAAGACTCTCAGATGGGGGACCATCAACTGAAGCGTCAGCTCTGGCTCTAACTGCAGTAAACCAACCTTCAAGGTTGTCTGGGTCACCATTGAATAATGGCATAGCATCATACGGATCACGAGTGAAGTTGCGCAGGCCAGAAGTCTGAGTATGTCTATCATTTGATACGGAGTTACTCGAATTTTGGGCTGACAAATTAATGGTTGTACTAGCAGCATGTGCTGAGGCATCGCTAGAGAAAACTTGAGACATGTTTGCAAAATGTAAAACAAGAATTTAGAGAACAAAAGAAAATGATAACTGAGGAACACACAACACAGTGAACTTAAATGGAAGAAAATGCTTAACTATTCTGCATAAGTAATTAAAAATTGACAAGTTACACAGTAAGCAAAGAACTCACACAAGAAAAAAAATATGCAACTTAACAAACACTGAAAATCAAGAGAACTTGTACTTTGCTCAAATCTAATTTGCTCAACTTTTACTTTAAATTGAATAAATGGCACAGTGAGTTGTCTTTACTTTCAATGCAACAAGGAAATACACAATAAAATAATAAAATGGACTCAATAAACTTGTGCAAAAATTAAAACAAACACACAATTCACTGAAATAAAAATTAAAATGACAGACAGAATAAAATACTATGCACAGAACAGAGCATAAGAAACTGCACTGTAATAAACTGTATTGCACAACACTGCATAAAATTTTCTGCAAGAAAAACTTTAATAGCAACACAATATTTGCACAAGAATTATTGCAAAATGAGTCTATGTGCAATAATAAAAATTATAACACACAAGAAAAGAAATATATCAAGGAATGAACACTTTAACTCTTAACTGCACTTAAACAACACTTAACAAGCAAAAGAACAATTTACTTTAAAAGGAGAACTTAAAAATTGCACTAAGAGTGAATTTGTTCAATAAAATATGAAAAAAAAAATAATAGGTGCAAAAAAAACACACAACAAAAAGGAATACAACACTTACAGTGATGCAGAACACAAAACATCAACATAAACACAGTACTAGAATTTTCTTGCAATGAAACTTGATGTGTTAAAAATTTTGTAAAAGTGAGTTCTTGCTGCACAAAACAATGGCACTATTGTCTGTGGAAATAAGACAAATTAAACACTGGCTGAATAAAAGAATATGAACACAAGAATGTTCAACACACAGGGAACAAAAATAAAATTACACAAATGCTGGGAAGAAAAAATTAACAGACAACACTGAGTTGTGATGCAGAATATGAGGTGAAAAATTACTGAATTAATTCACTGGAATACTGAAGTTTAAACACAAGTTCTATATTGCTCATATGTTGCACACACAACAAAGGAAAAACACTCAGTACTTACTTCAAGTGTATAAAAAGATACACAACACAACAGATATAAAATAATGCACGAAAATTAACACTGAATTAAGGAGATTAAAAGAAATTTATGCAATCAGTACATGATAAACACTGAGTCTGATCAAGAGTCACTGAATGTCACTAAGAGAAAAATTCACTGGGAACACAAAAGAAATGTCTCAACACTCGCAAATGTCTCTAAAAAAAAATATTATCGCTGTAACACTTGAAAAAATGAAATTGATGGATTGTTTATATCGTCCTGCTGCTGTCCTCTGCACAGATGATCGTAGAATTGCGCTTAAATCGGCGATAGACAACACATAGGAGGCTTTTAAAGATGGTGCGACACACTCTAGCTCTTGACCCCCTATGTGGTCCTTAAAATATGGTGCTACAACCCTTAGCAGTGCACCAAAACACTGATGAGGTAGGGGAGTTGTAATGGCCGACTGTAGTTGGGTTTGTGGGTAATGGCTGAGCGAGGTGTCTGAGACCGGCAATGATGAGACACACGTGATTGTGAGTGGTTGGGCTTATGGGTTGAACATCGTAAGCCTCACTGAGAAAACCCACACTGCCGCGAAGATAATTCTAAGCCGACTGGCTTAGAAGAAACCCACGAAATACTACAACACCACAAGGATGACAAGGAGCACTCAGAATGCTTGGAGCTTGAATCACAAGCGATGAAGGCTACTCACGTGGCTTGCTCGAGTACTGGGGTAAGACACCTGGGTTAGTTGCTAGCTGGCTTATCTTAACCCTTCACACAGAATAGCTTGATAACTTCACACGATGAGCACAGCAGGGGTGGAAGCTGGCTTGGCAGGCAAAATAATTGGATGGAGTAGGCTAGGCTGGACTGGGCTCGGGTGTTCTGACTCCCCCACCACAGACTGGAAGCTGGCTTATTTTGCAAACTCGGGTCAACCCTTCGGGAGTAATGCAAAAGCAGATAACCACTAATACAAAGAGACTGACCAGTGAATAATGTAGAAGCTGGTAGAGTAGCTGGCTTGAGGTAGCTGGCTGGGTGAATCTCGGTAGTCGGTAGGCCTACTGGTCACACGAAATGGCCGTCTTGCTGGTCGAAATTTTATCTCCAGAAATCGCTGTAATCGTCAGAATTACAGGCCCTCCGCTGGCACCATTTATCGTAAAGGGTTCTTGAATGGAGATATCGTAGGTTGAAAGTAGACACACTTGTAGGATGGTAAATGTATTGTCAGACTGAGATGAGAGACGGAGCCCAGTGCCTAGCCTGTCTACGCCTTGAAGGTCTGCCGCCGAGTGAGGACGGGACAGAGGGATCACTGCCCATGTGTATCCCATGACGTCACACAAAGCCACAGGCCTACGAGGGATCTCGTGTCTAAAGCACAGGGATGATACTAATATGCTATGCTATATAATACTGGGAATACAGGGATCAGCAACTATGTTGACAACCTTACCAGGCCACCCCACCCACACATACTATTCTATGATATTTAACCCTTTGAGGGTCGACAGGCCCTCTCCGAAACTCGTTCTCAGGGTCGGCCAAATTTCAAAAAAAAAAAAATTATTTTTTCTTATGAAAAAATAGAGTTTTTTCTTCCAAACATTATAGGATAAACAAAAAAAATTTACCATCAATACTTACGGAGATATGGATGCATGAAGTTTGCAGAAAATGAGCCGCGTATGGCAACAGCGGCGAATGCCGCTCACCCGGTAAACTTTAGTTTACTTGTATTTGAAGGTTTGTTGTTTTTTTCACTATTTTATTTTTTCACATAACTTATGTGGCCTATGAGACCAAAGAAAGGTGCAATGTGCATATATACACTCGTTGTATACAACACAATAAGCACACAAACATAATTATCAATATATTGTTTACAAAACTTGTTTACAAAAACAAACAATACAAAACATTGTTTATTATTATTGTTCTATAATATATATACCAATATACAGTCACTGAACATATTCCTATTAGTTCTGCAGCTTGTGGAACTCTGAAACATGGTGTCATACACAATGGTGTTTTATCTTTCTCCCTCATTCTATCTCTTTCAATCTGTCTTTCTCTTTCTATCTGTCTGTCTATCTCTGTCTCACAGGTACACTAAATACAAGTATTTTTTTTTTATTATCACACTGGCCGATTCCCACCAAGGCAGGGTGGCCCGAAAAAGAAAAACTTTCACCATCATTCACTCCATCACTGTCTTGCCAGAAGGGTGCTTTACACTACAGTTTTTAAACTGCAACATTAACACCCCTCCTTCAGAGTGCAGGCACTGTACTTCCCATCTCCAGGACTCAAGTCCGGCCTGCCGGTTTCCCTGAATCCCTTCATAAATGTTACTTTGCTCACACTCCAACAGCACGTCAAGTATTAAAAACCATTTGTCTCCATTCACTCCTATCAAACACGCTCATGCATGCCTCCTGGAAGTCCAAGCCCCTCGCACACAAAACCTCCTTTACCCCCTCCCTCCAACCTTTCCTAGGCCGACCCCTACCCCGCGTTCCTTCCACTACAGACTGATACACTCTTGAAGTCATTCTGTTTCGCTCCATTCTCTCTACATGTCCGAACCACCTCAACAACCCTTCCTCAGCCCTCTGGACAACAGTTTTGGTAATCCCGCACCTCCTCCTAACTTCCAAACTACGAATTCTCTGCATTATATTCACACCACACATTGCCCTCAGACATGACATCTCCACTGCCTCCAGCCTTCTCCTCGCTGCAACATTCATCACCCACGCTTCACACCCATATAAGAGCGTTGGTAAAACTATACTCTCATACATTCCCCTCTTTGCCTCCAAGGACAAAGTTCTTTGTCTCCACAGACTCCTAAGTGCACCACTCACTCTTTTTCCCTCATCACTTCTATGATTCACCTCATCTTTCATAGACCCATCCGCTGACACGTCCACTCCCAAATATCTGAATACGTTCACCTCCTTCATACTCTCTCCCTCCAATCTGATATTCAATCTTTCATCACCTAATCTTTTTGTTATCCTCATAACCTTACTCTTTCCTGTATTCACCTTTAATTTTCTTCTTTTGCACACCCTACCAAATTCATCCACCAATCTCTGCAACTTCTCTTCAGAATCTCCCAAGAGCACAGTGTCATCAGCAAAGAGCAGCTGTGACAACTCCCACTTTGTGTGTGATTCTTTATCTTTTAACTCCACGCCTCTTGCCAAGACCCTCGCATTTACTTCTCTTACAACCCCATCTATAAATATATTAAACAACCACGGTGACATCACACATCCTTGTCTAAGGCCTACTTTTACTGGGAAAAAATTTCCCTCTTTCCTACATACTCTAACTTGAGCCTCACTATCCTCGTAAAAACTCTTCACACCCCCTACCTTTCCTAAAGCCTCCTTGTTCATCTGCTATCCTATTCTCCGTCTTACTCTTAATTCTTTCAATTATAACTCTACCATACACTTTACCAGGTACACTCAACAGACTTATCCCCCTATAATTTTTGCACTCTCTTTTATCCCCTTTGCCTTTATACAAAGGAACTATGCATGCTCTCTGCCAATCCCTAGGTACCTTACCCTCTTCCATACATTTATTAAATAATTGCACCAACCACTCCAAAACTATATCCCCACCTGCTTTTAACATTTCTATCTTTATCCCATCAATCCCGGCTGCCTTACCCCCTTTCATTTTACCTACTGCCTCACGAACTTCCCCCACACTCACAACTGGCTCTTCCTCACTCCTACAAGATGTTATTCCTCCTTGCCCTATACACGAAATCACAGCTTCCCTATCTTCATCAACATTTAACAATTCCTCAAAATATTCCCTCCATCTTCCCAATACCTCTAACTCTCCATTTAATAACTCTCCTCTCCTATTTTTAACTGACAAATCCATTTGTTCTCTAGGCTTTCTTAACTTGTTAATCTCACTCCAAAACTTTTTCTTATTTTCAACAAAATTTGTTGATAACATCTCACCCACTCTCTCATTTGCTCTCCTTTTACATTGCTTCACCACTCTCTTAACCTCTCTCTTTTTCTCCATATACTCTTCCCTCCTTGCATCACTTCTACTTTATAAAAACTTCTCATATGCTAACTTTTTCTCCCTTACTACTCTCTTTACATCATTCCACCAATCGCTCCTCTTCCCTCCTGCACCCACTTTCCTATAACCACAAACTTCTGCTGAACACTCTAACACTACATTTTTAATCCTACCCCATAGCTCTTCGACCCCATTGCCTATGCTCTCATTTGCCCATCTATCCTCCAATAGCTGTTTATATCTTACCCTAACTGCCTCCTCTTTTAGTTTATAAACCTTCACCTCTCTCTTCCCTGATGCTTCTATTCTCCTTGTATCCCATCTACCTTTTACTCTCAGTGTAGCTACAACTAGAAAGTGATCTGATATATCTGTGGCCCCTCTATAAACATGTACATCCTGAAGTCTACTCAGCAGTCTTTTATCTACCAATACATAATCCAACAAACTACTGTCATTTCTCCCTACATCATATCTTGTATACTTATTTATCCTCTTTTTCTTAAAATATGTATTACCTATAACTAAACCTAGGATAACCCAAGAAATCCAGACAAAGTGCTATACTCTGCTTGAAGATGTGAGTAAAAGTGATGACACAGTCTTGTGGCTCTCTGAGACAGAGAGCTAGACGGATAGACAGATAGACAGGGAGCTTGACAGACAGACAAATAGACAGACAGAAATGTTAGTGTACCAGTACCAGTGTACTAGTGTTCCACCCTCCTCCTCCTCTTCTTCCTCTTCCTCCTCTTCCCCCTACTCTTCCTCCTCTTCCCCCCTACTCTTCCTCATACTCTTCCTCTTCCTCTTCCTCCTACTCTTCCTCTTCCTCCTCCTCCTCTTCTTCCTCTTCCTCCTACTCTTCCTCTTCCTCCTACTCTTCCTCCTCCTCCTCCTCCTCTTCTTCCTCTTCCCCCTAATCTTCCTCCTACTATTCCTCTTCCTCCTCCTCTTCCTCTTATTCCTCTTCCTCCTACTCTTCCTCTTCCTCCTCCTCCTCTTCTTCCTCTTCCCCCTACTCTTCCTCCTTCTCCTTCTCCTCCTCCTCCATAGTGTAAATTACCAGGAGTCGGCAGCTGTCAAAATGACATATTGTCTCATTACTCACTTCCCCCTCCCGCCTGTCAAAACAATGGGGTCGGATGCTTCTTCCCTTCCTCCATTCTATCTAATTATCTTTCTCCCTCATTCTATCTGTCTTTTTATCTCTGTCTCACAGGTACACATAAATACAAGTATACATAGCATAAATTACCTAGGATAACCCAAGAAACCCACACAAAGTGCTATACTCTGCTTGAAGATGTGAGTAAAAGTGATGACACAGTCTTGTGGCTCTCTGAGACAGAGAGCTAGACGGATAGACAGGGAGCTTGACAGACAGGCAAATAGACAGACAGAAATGTTAGTATACCAGCAAAAACAAAGGGAGGGAGATGTTTATCTCATCTTTTGGCATCAGCTCTACCCTCATTTACCCTCATCAAACGTCAGCGCTTATCAGATGTTATCTCCCCTTATCTTGTTACTGTCATGGGTGAACATTTATTATTACATATTATTATTATTATTCTTATTATTACCTATTATTATTATTATGTATTATTATTATTATGTATTAATATTATGTATTATTGTTATCATTACGTATTCTTCTTCTTCCTCCTCCTCCTCCTCTTCTTCCTCCTCCTCCTCCTCTTCTTCCTCCTCCTCCTCCTCCTCCTCTTCTTCCTCCTCCTCCTCCTCCTCTGCCTCCTCCTCCTCTTGCCTCCTCCTCCTCTTGCCTCCTCCTCCTCTTGCCTCCTCCTCCTCTGCCTCCTCCTCCTCTGCCTCCTCCTCCTCCATTCTTGGAACAAGTTTGAAGAGCTTGTAGTTCATAATCACTATCATTATCATCACCAATGCTCACATCCGAGTCTGGGATTTTGGAAAATAGGAGTTTCCTCTTTGATTCTGGTACAACTGAACGTGAACAAGATGGCCCAGCACCAGAGGTGGAAGGCTGTGGGTTGTCTGGGTTTTCCTCACTATTACCCATATTATGGTCATTAGTTTCGGTCAAAACCTCACCAGAACCTTGAAACTCATCTTCACTGTCACTTCCATCTGTATTAGAACTGTCACTGGGGAACAAAAGTGTCCCAATTCGCCGAGGAGTGAGGAACTTCTTACCACAGGGCACGGTGGAAATTGTGTACTATGATGGCATTCCCACAATGCACCACTGGGTCCCAGATTTTTTTCCTACTGCGCACACCCACCACACAGACCCATTCTCTCACATCTAGGCTAATCAGCCTTTTCCTGTGAGATTTGAGGCCGCTAGAATTTATGCGTACTAGTACGACAAAAACCCCTACGCGTAAGACGTACTAGTACGACCAAAACCCTCAAAGGGTTAAGCATCCCAGAGCGATAAAATGTATATACAGTTCACTCATTACTTACCTTAAAATATTTGTAGTCTTAATGTAGGGTCAGGAGTAAGTAAATGAGATAAAACGAATAAATGAGAGAGAGAAAGAATGAGTACATGAGAGGGGACAGGCGCAGAGTTATGTAAACAAACCAGGCGAACGTAAGTTTTGTAAACAAACGAAGTGTACACGTCTGGTTTGTGTACAAGTTACATTGTGTACAGGTTGTCTCTACATTGATACGGTAGAATTAATAAAGAAGAACACTCCCATTCTCATGTAACATCATTTTGAGAAGAAATGAAGCTCTGAGTGAAGGCAATGGAAATAAGTCACACTGACTTTTTTGGGTTATCCTAGGTTCTCTACACGTATGTTGTTATGTATGATAATCTATGTAACTGTATTTGTGTATACCTGAATAAACTTACTTACATACATACGAAAGGAATAATTTTCTACAGTTACCCCCAGTAACACATTTTCTCTTATGTTAGATTAGAGAAAATGTTATTCTTGCCGTCACTTGTACAAGTTATGTGGCTCCCACATCTTATATTTATGTTTATTTATTCTATTGTGGGGTGTATTTATCATCTTTTTATGTTATGTATCGTGTTTATTATATAATTTTGAAAAAAAATATCATGGATGGATTAATGAAAATGTGTATATTAACCCTTTGACTGTTTCAGGCCCCTCTCTGAAACTGTCATTCTATGTCGCCAAATATTCAAAAAAAAAAAAAATTATTTTTTCTTATGAAAATGTTAAGATTATTTTTCTGAGTGTTTTAGTCCAAAAAAAAAATTTTTGCCATCGGTACTTACCGAGATATAGAGCCGTGAAGTTTGCAGAAAATGAGCCGCGTATGGCAACAGCGGCGACTGCCGCTCACCCGGTAAACTTTAGTTTACTTGTAATTGAAGGTTTTTTGTTTATTTCACTATTTTATTTTTTCACATAACTTATGTGGCCTATGAGACCAAAGTAAGGTGCAATGTATATATATACACTCGTTGTATACAACACAATAAGCACACAAACATAATTATCAATATATTGTTTACAAAACTTGTTTACAAAAACAAACAAACAATCATCCTCCTCCTCCTCCTTCTCCTCCTCCTCCTCCTTCTCCTCCTCCTCCTTCTCCTCCTCCTCCTCCTCCTTCTCCTCCTCCTCCTTCTCCTCCTTCTCCTCCTCCTCCTTCTCCTTCTCCTCCTCCTTCTTCTCCTCCTCCTTCTCCTCCTCCTTCTCCTTCTCCTCCTTCTCCTCCTCCTCCTCCTCCTCCTTCTCCTTCTAATCCTCCTTCTCCTCCTCCTTCTCCTTCTAATCCTCCTTCTCCTTCTAATCCTCCTTCTCCTCCTCCTCCTTCTCCTCCTTCTCCTCCTCCTTCTCCTCCTCCTTGTCTTGTGTGCGAGTGTGTGGCTTATAATTGTTTTGAGTCAGAAGTCGGCAGCTGTCAAAGTGACATATTATCTCATTAGTGTCTCCCCCTACCGCCTGTCAAAACAATGGGGTCGGATGCTGCTTCCCCTCCTCCATTCTAATTATCTTTCTCCCTCATTCTATATCTTTCAATCTGTCTCTTTCTATCTGTCTGCCTATCTCTGTCTCACAGGTACACATAAATACAAGTATACATAGTGTAAATTACCTAGGATAACCCAAGAAATCCAGACAAAGTGCTATACTCTGCTTGAAGATGTGAGTAAACGTGATGACACAGTCTTGTGGCTCTCTCTGAGACAGAGAGCTAGATGGACAGACAGGGAGCTTGACAGACAGACAAATAGACAGACAGAAATGTTTGTGTACCAGCAAAATCAAAGGGAGGGTGATGGTCATGTAATATTACCCTCCTTTACGCTCATCAAAGTCAGCTCTTATCAGATGTTATCTCCCCTTATCTTGTCACTGTCATGGGGTGGACTTTTTTTTTTCTTGCTTCAAGGGAACAATATTATTACATCTTCTTCTTCCTCCTCCTCCTCCTCCTCTTCTCCTCCTCCTCCTCCTCCTCCTCCTCCTCTTCCTTTCTTCCCTCCTCCTCCTCCTCCTCCTCTTCCTCCCCTCCTCCCCCTCCTCCTCCTCCATTGCTTTTGGTCTCAAACTCCTCCAAATCATGAAATTGATCTTCACTGACACTTCCATCTGTGTTAGAGCATCACTTGGGAAGAGAAGAGTCCCAGATTTGCTGGGGAATCACATATTTCTTACCGCTAGACATGCTGAAAAAGGACAACTGAAATGGCATTCCCACAATGCACCACTGGCTCCCCGATTTTTTTTATATGGTGCACACTGACCATGGAGACCCATTCTCTCACATGTGGGCCTACCAGCTTTCTCCTGCTTGATTTGAAGCTGCTAGAATTTATGCGTATAAATACGTCAGAAACATTGGCTCGTAAGACGTATTTATACGTTGGAAACAGTCAAAGGGTTAACGTAATATACGACATTTAATGAGACTCGGTGAGTATTGTTATTATTATTATCAATTCTAATATGGCGTCACTTGTGCAAGTCGTCTGCTACCACATCTCACATTTATGTTTATTTATTCTACTGTGGGGTGTATTTATCTTATTTATATGTTATGCATCGTGTTTATTATATAATTTTGAAAAAAAATATCATGGATGGATTAATGAAAATGTGTATATTAACGTAATATACGACATTTAAATGACTCGATGATTATTATTATCATTACTAATATGACGTCTGGAGACATAAGACACTTACCAATTTTAATGTGTACCTGCATGCCAGCACAGTATGTAAGTTTATTTAGGTACAGGTATACATAAGTATAATTATCAGAGTATATATAAAATTTGAAATAATTTTTAAAAACATTTGAAATTTTGGAGTTTCCAGACAAAATGGAGAGACTTAGTGCTTACTAAGCTCATGGAGAATGTAAACAAACAGGGTGGGGCACGGTGACCGTATTAGAAAGTCAGGTGGGGGGAGCCGTATAGCGAGTTTTGGTCATAATTTGAAATGTCCGTATTAGCAGAACGCCGTAAAGTGAAACGCCGTAAAGCGGGGCCTTCCTGTATATATACAGTGGACCCTCGACTAACAATATTAATTGGTACCCGAGAACGAATATCGTTAGTCGAGTTTTTTAGCGTTAGTCGAGGCAAAATGTTAACGTTAAAAATGTATCGCTAGTCGGATTTAACGTTAGACGATGCCATCGTTGGTCGAGGGTCCCCTGTATATATAAAGTCTGTGTGAAGCATAATGTGAGTGCACCATGCATATGAAAAAAGTGCAACAAAAAATGACCGAAAAATATCGTTCTTGCCTATTTAGGCCCCATTTTAAATTTCATAAAATAAATATTTATAAAAAAAATTGTAATGCATATATCAATTCTGTAGTGGTCTGGGTGTGTACAGAATATTTTTATTGGCCTTCCAGATCAATGAGAAATTGTTTTATGGTAAGTCCTCCAAAGATAAGTCCAAATATCTCTGCATTTTGGAGGAAAGTGACTCAGATGCAGAGGCAGATGATCTGGAAATGCTTGACAGTGGTGATGAGTACTTGCCACAAAATGCAAAGGTGTCAAGTGATGATGAGGAGGAAGATAGACCATCCAAAAAGCCAAAATTATCACTGGCCAGTGCCAGGCAAGCTACTTGGATGCAAATTGTGCAACAAACACAAACTTCATGTCACATCCTCATTTTCGTGTGCCATATGCAAAGTAAATATATGCATCAAGAAGGATAGAAATTGTACAAATTAGTGATCTAGAATGATTGTTCTTTCTCAGGAAACTCAGGCATGTGGGAATTGAAAGTTATATCCCTTTGCAATGTGTCTATGTTGCTATGTGGTTCATTTTTGTATTTTTTTTAAAACTTACAAAATGTTTGAAAACAAGTTTAATTTATGTTTTTGATATTGTCTTTTTGTATAATAAAATTAAGAAAATAGTTATTTGGTGTTTTATTAACAATTGCAACTTTGCAACATTTAAAAATGTTCATCCTTTTGTAGGCAAGACCTACTTTTGTTGGTCTTCGCATATTGGCAATTGATCGAAAACCGACTTTCACATATTCATTTCTATGGGCTCATTCACTTTACAATGAGACACACTATCCACTCACAGGAAAAACATTTCAAAAATTCGCAATTTTCATATGTGCCTAACAAAGGCGTACCTGACAGGTATTTGCCAAGGCAAGGTGTGACCATTTACTGGTCAATTAGGTCTCCCTTAGTAACCTCTAAAGCACAGTTGAACTACATCACAAGCCAGGGTACCTCCCCACACACACAAGCCAGGGTACCTCCCCACACACACAAGCCAGGGTACTTCTCCACAAACACCAGTCAGAGTACAGTGGACCCTCAGCTAACGATATTAATCTGTTCCTGAAAGCTCATCGTTAACTGAAATTATCATTAGCTAAATTAATTTTCCCCATAAGAAATAATGGAAATCAAATTAATCCGTGCAAGACACCCAAAAGTATGAAAAAAAAAAATTTTTACCATATGAAATATTAATTTTAATACACACAAACTGACACTTACCTTTATTGAAGATCTGGTAATGATTGCAATCACCACTAGCATTAGCACACATCTGTCTTTCATAGGCTTATGCCCTGGGAGTGCCTTTTCCTCCTGAGTAATGTAGGTTCTGTTTGGCATTTTCTTCCAAAACAGGCCTGTTTCATCACAATTAAACACTTGTTCAGGATTCAGTCCTTCACTGTCTATGTACTCCTTGAATTCCTGCATGTATTTTTCAGCCGCTTTGTGGTCCGAACTGGCAGCCTCACCATGCCTTATCGCACTATGTATGCCAGTACAATTCTTAAATCTCTCAAACCAACCTTTGCTGGCCTTAAATTCACTCACATCACCACTAGTTGCAGGCATTTTTCTAATTAAATCGTCATGCAACTTCCTAGCCTTTTCACATATGATCGCTTGAGAGATGCTATCTCCTGCTATCTGTTTTTCGTTTATCCACACCAATAACAGTCTCTCAACATCTTCTATCACTTGTGATCTCTTATTCGAAAACAAAGTTGCACCTTTTGCAAGAACAGTTTCCTTGAATGCCGTTTTCTTGGCCACAATAGTAGCGATGGTTGATTGGGGCACTCCACTTTTGTACTTAGCAATTATCTCTTTCTTCATATCCATAGTAATTCTCACCCTTTTTCCTGCAGGGTTGGCACTAGAAGCTTTCTTGGGGCCCATGGTGACTTATTTTGCAGGTACAATCACTAAAAATGCTGTGATAATATGAAATGTTCCGACTGTATGCGTGGATGCAACCGCACTGGCTTGTTTGTAAACAGTGGCACCCATGGGACAACTGAGGCACTCTCAGGCCACAAGTGGACGCGTCTTGAACGTATCGTGTTGGCTGAGTTTTTTAGCGTTAGCTGAGGCAAAATTTTTGCATTAAAATGTATCGTTAGCTGGATTTAACGTTAGCTGATGCCATCGTTAGCTGAGGGTCCACTGTACTTCCTCACACACCAGACAGGGTACTTCCCCACACACATGATTTGATTTGAGTGGGACTTGCACATGAGTGAATAGAATTATCAAAGCTTATTGCTTGGGAAGCAATGAAAATTGGGTTCAGCAAATACGATTCTGTTAGTGGAATGGTCTGTGAAGGACTTGCCTAGTATGGGCCAACAGGCCTGCTGCAGTGTTCTTTCTTTATGTCCAAACATTTATGGATGAACATAACCCTGACACAGCTGTTGTAGGCCGTGTTGGCAACATCTACAATGACAATATGGTGTCCCATTTTAGGAAAATCTCAAAAAGAAGTGCTAAACCACAAGGGCTATACAGTGCTGCAGGGCAGGGAAGGGTACAAAGGTATCGGGTAGCAAGAGAGGGATGATTAGCAGGTTATGGAGGACAGCGGGGCAGTGGATAGTGCAGTGGTAGAGGATAACAAGAGATTGGGGTAGAAAGGGCTGTGAGGAGTGCTAAAGGTATCATCATTAGAGTTTGTCGAATAAATCAGTTGTCAAAAAGTCAAGGAGAGAGTTTGGATTAAAGGAGGGTCCATCAGCAAGAAGGGAAAGTAAAGAGAGAGCAGCAGAGCGGAGACGATGTTGGAGGTAAATTCTGCGTGCTCGTTGATAGAGTGGGCAGTCTAACAGAATGTGGCTAACAGATAATGGAACCTGAAAATTCTCACAGAGAGGAACAGGGTGCCTCTCCATGAGATACCCATGAGTAAGACGAGTGTGGCCAATGCAAAGACGGGAGAGAGTGGTCTCCCAACCTTGACACTGATGACAAGAAGACGGCCAGAAACCTATACTCAGTTTAATAGAATGAAGTTTGTTATTGAGCAGATCAGACCAATGTTATTGCGAATGCAGGACAAAGAAGAAACCTCACTAAAAGCAGTTAGTTGCAAGTGAAGGTCCCAATTTGCTCGATCAAATTGTCAGCATGGGCTACGAAGAGGTGGTGAATATGAAGAAGTAAAAATGATTGCTGTCATGCAAGTCTGGAAGGACAGACCAGGTGAAGTCTAGTGTAGTGGACCGAGAGATCAATGCAAGAGAGAGCATGAGTACGAGGATCAAAATGGGTGGGAGTACCCGTATTTAAAACATGGAGGGGCCGAGAAGCAAGAAAAGCCTCTAACTGAATGCCATGGAAGTCTCAGAGAGACCCCCAGAGGAAATGGTGGGCATTAAAATCGCCAAATAACAGAAGTAGTGGTGGTAAGGATGAAACAAGAAAGGCAACATCCGGGATGGATAATGCCTGAGAAGGGGAGAAATACAAATAACAGATTGTATACCACTTATTCAAGTGGGTACAGGCTGCAGTGTAATGCATTGAAGTATGAACAAATAGCTCACAGTACAAAATATCAGTGTGTATAAGAAGGGCACTTTCATTAACCCGTAAACAGTCCAAGCAGATCTACATTCACATGTGTAGTGCTACAAAAGAAGATCTAAGTTTTTTTTACATATTTTCAAATATAATGTATATGTTTGGACCGTTTACGGGTTAAATGTCCCATCAGAAAAAGGATCTGAAGAATACAATAAATTATAGCCTGAGAAGGGATGGATAACAGCAGAGTGTAATTTTGGTTCCTGTAAGCAAACACCAACAGGGAAAACCAGGAGAGCAACATCTGAAACTCACTCTGATTACCTCTGAGGCTGTGGATATTCCACTGTAAAAAGGCCATGATTGGTAACAAGAAAGATACAAGAAATCAGTGTCCACTGATGGTCTAGTCTCTTCAATATATTCTAAGATAGCTTCAAGTGTTTCACAAGACAGAGACATTGTATGGGGGACAATATTGGAGATGGAAAGAGGAGGGTGAGTAAAGACTGGGACAGCAATGGACTGTACCAAAGTAAAAGGGGACGAAAGGGAAGAGGGAACTGGAGAAGAGGTGTGGGAAGGGACAAAAAAGGCAGAAATCTGGGAGGGGGCAGAAAAGGAAGAAACTTGGGAGGGGACAGGGAAGGAAGGTACAGTACGAGGAGGGTTAACCTCTCACACTAGTAACAGAGCCGGTGAGAGGTGAAGAACCAGGTACAGAGACTGGAAAGGCAGAATGTGGAGGTAGAAGGGAAGGAAGGGTTAAAGATTTGAACAATGGGGATTTTTTGGACTTCTGAGAAGTAGAGGGGTGATTGGTATGAGGTGTTGTACGAGGTCTTGTAGATATCAGAACATGTGAGGGAAAACATGAAGTGAGAATGAACCAAGGTGTTGAGGCAGGGACTTCCAAGTCCAGGACTACAAAAGAATTAGAGACAGGAGTGACTATGGGAGGGGCAACCACAGAGGAGGCTGCAGAAGATGGGACTGCATAGGTGAGGGGATGTTTAGAAACACGAGAATAAGAAATACTGGGTAGTCTCCCTTTGAGGTGTAGATTAGAAACAGCCATAGCATAGGGGAAACCTTTGGCCTCTTTGAGGCAATGGATTTCTCGCTCATTTAAGTAAACTTGGAAATGGCAAGAATAAAAAGGGTGAGCCTCATTATAATTAAGGCAAGAGGGAGACTACACGACATATTGGAATAGTCATTGGCACCACAGACTAGGCATTCGGGTATAGACCTGCAATATTTCGCTGGATGGTCAAAATGCCAGCAATTTCTACACTGTTGCAGTGTAGGGATCACCTTTTGAACTTGTAAACAATGTCCCGCTATATAAACAGAGGATGGGAATTCATGACAGTCGAAAGTTAATCAAGCCACATTGCAAGGGCATGGTCTCCACTCGTGGGCAGGAAGGAAACAAGTGTCTACTTCGAGGATTGGGAGATCTTGGAGTTACAGCTGTTCTAGAATGTCATTGCTACATGCCTGGAAATTTTGTTGGACAATGATATGGGGCAGAATGACAGTATCACTACAAGAATCGAGGATCTGATGTTTCGTAGTGACAGGAATAGTATCGATATTTGAAAGAAGAGAAATGTCACGAGCTTGGTTAGCATTCTGCCACAGTGATGATGCATGTACTGCTCTAGACAGCGTGAAAGGATATATATCTACCAACATGGCATAAGAGTGCCTTGCCAATACTGTGGTCAGAAAGATGGGCAATAGAGGAAGATGGTCATAATGTAAATGTAAAGAATTTAGTCAATTGTGGATTCCGAAACCAAGCGTGTAAAGAGGGTGCATGATGTGTCGGTCATCTCTGAGGAGAATGAGAAGGAAGTGAAGAAGTATCATCAGGCAACTGTCATGGGAATTTAGGAGTGGGATCTGATTATTCTTATAATCAAAAAGAAGCATTAAACCACAAGGGCTATACAGCACTGGAGGGCAGGGAAGGAAGTGAGGGTATCATGTGGCAAAAGGAAGAGGGATGATTAGTAGGTTCTGGAGGACAGTGGGGCAGTGGATAGTGCAGGGGTAGAGGGTAGCAAGAGATTAAGGTAGAAAGGGCTGTGGGGAGTGGTAAAGGCATCATCATCAGAGTTTGTGGAGTAAATCAGTTGTTGTCAATGATGATTATTATAATAAAAATGAAGTGCCAAACCACAAGGGCTATACAACGCTGTGGGGCAGGGAAGGAAGCGAGGGCATTGGGTGGCAAAAGGGAGAGGGATGATTAGAAGGTTATGGAGGACAGCAGGGCAGTGGATAGTACAGGGGGTAGAGAGTAGCAAGAGATTGAGGTAGAAAGGGCTGTGGGGAGTGCTAAAGGCATCATCATCAGAGTTTGTGGAGTAAATCAGTTGTTGTCAAAAAGTCAGTGAGAGAGTCCAGATTAAAGGAGGGTTCATCAGCAAGAAGGGAAGGTAAAGAGAGAGCAGCAGAGTGGAGACGACATTCGAGGTAAATTTTGCGTGCTTGTTGATAGAGTGGGCAGTCTAACAGAATGTGGCTACCAGATACTGGAACCTGATAATTCTCACAGAGAGGAACAGGGTGCCTCTCCACGAGATACCCGTGAGTAAGACAAGTGTGGCCAATAAGATGTGAGAGAGTAGTCTCCCAACCTCGACACTGATGACAAGAAGATGGCCAGTAACCTATACTCGGTTTAATAGAATGAAGTTTGTTATTTAGCAGATCAGAACAATGTTGTTGCCAACGGGTGTGAAGGTGGGTAGCAATTACAGCAAAATAGTCCGTGAATGGAACACCTCTATGTGAAACTGGAAGGTCATGAACTCCTGACCACACAGCAGTGTCTGCCTGTTCATTGCCCTGTATGTCAACATGACCAGGGATCAAACAAAAAAATCTTTATGCTTGGTAGAGATATGGTGTAACCAAAGTTGGATACAGAGAACTAGGAGATGAGGTGTATCAAATTTTCGTATAGCTGGTTAAGCACTAAGGGAGGCTGAAACAGCCACAAATGGTGACACAGGCATAGAAGCAATACTGATAAGTGCTGCAAGAATGGCATACAATTCAGCAGTAAAAATGCTAGCAAGGATAGTAAATGCCCATGCTCGACACTTTTCGGAAACACTGCTGCGAATCCAACGCCGTCAGAAGACTTAGAGCCATCTGTGTATACAGCGATGGCATGAGAATGAAAGCAGAAGTGGTCAAGAAAAAGAGAGCGGGAAGCAACCGTAGGCAGTTGGGCTTTCACGCAGCGGAGTGAGAAAGAACAGACTTGAACAGCTGGAACTTCTCAGGGAGGCAGGGAAAAGTGAGATGCTACATGTACATAGAAAGGTGGTAACTGAAGGGAAGACAAGAGCGAATGGAGGCAAAGAGAAAAGGGATGGAGTAAACAGGGGCGACGAACAAATGTCTACTAACATCGGTGACTGTTCTATATATGGAAGGATTACGGAGATAATGAGAGCGAACATAGCAGCGAAGGCAATGGGCATCACGGCGATCAGACAAGGATGAAACATTTGCTTCAGCATAGAGGTTCTCAACAGGGAAAGAGCAAAAAGCACCAAGGCATAAATGTAATCCCTGGTGATGGATGGCATTAAGGCTATAGTGATTAGCAGGAGAGGCTGCTGAATAGATCTGGTCACCATAATCGAGTTTTGATAAAACGAGGCCTGAATGTAGGTGAAGGAGAGTTCGGCGATCAGCTCCCCATGAAAGGTGAGTGAGGGTTTTAAGAAAGTTCAGCCGGCTGTGACAAGTTGCCTTCAGAGAGGTAATGTGAGGTTTCCAGGATAACCTACAGTCAAAAAGAAGGCCTAGAAATCTCACCATATCACGTTCAGGGATATGTTAGCCATAGAGGTTCAAAGCATGATCGGAGATGACAGAGCGTCTAGTGAAAGTAATTTGGTGAGTTTTAGTACTGGAAAATTTAAACCCATGCATGGTGGTCCAATTGGAAACACAGTTGACTGCATGCTGGAGAGAAACTAATGAGGTGACACTCAGTGCCTGCACAAGCAATAGTGAAGTCATCAACATAGGGTTATGACCAAATATTGGAGGGAAGAGAGGCCAAATCATTTATAGCAAGGAGAAAAAATGTGCTCAGAACACATCCCTGGGGGACACCTTCAGCTTGGACAAAGTCCAGGGAGAGCATATTATTAACCGAACACGGAAATGTCTGTCAGTTAAGAAGTTCTTAAGGAAGGATGGTAGATTGCCTCGGAGGCCTAAGGAGTGGGCTTGGGCCAAAATATTATACCTCCAAGTTGTGTCATATGCCTTCTCAAGATAAAAAAAATATGGCAATAACTGAGGTAGTAAGAGGTCTATGGTAGAATGGCCCTTACGAAAGCCATGTTGACTAGTGAAGAGACTGTTGTGTGTCTCTAAATACCACATTAAACATCGATTTACCAGACGTTCCATCACTTTGCAATCTGCACTAGTAAGAGCAATGTCCCGTAGTACCTGGTTTGAGGAAAAGGAAAACAATGGCAGACTTCCACAGCTGGGAAAGAACTCCTTGTGACTAAATAAGATTGAAGAGATGTAAGAGGGCTGCAAGGGCAGACTGATGTAAATGTTGTAACATCTGAATATGAATGCCATCAGGCCCACCTGCCGATGATTGGCATGCTGAGTGCCTCCAGTTCCGGAAGTGTGAAAGGCACATTATAAGATTATTCTTTGAAAGAAGAAAAGTCTAAGGATGCTAACTCTCTGGCAGACTTTGAGGAAAGAAACGAGGGGCATAGATGGAGCCCCTGAGAAATATGGACGAGATGATTGCCAATTTCAATGGCAACATCAAGTGGGTTTGCTATATCATCACCGGCAGCCTGCAGAACAGGAGCCAGATCAGGACAGTATTTACCACTCAGTTTCTGTACTTTTTTCCAGACGGCACTCATAGAGGAAGCCGAGGTGATGGTGGAAACATAATCTCACCAGCAAGTGCGCTTAGCGTCACAAATGACACAGCGAGCAACTGCTCACTTCTGCTTAAAATCAAGAAGTCTCTCTGTGATTCTATTGTATCTGTACCTGCTCCACGCAGAACATTTCAAACGTACTTCCCAAGCACAAGCAGGAGACCACCATGGCATGCACTTCTGAGAATGCCTGCCCAAGGTTTGGTGTATAGAATGAGAAGCTGCATTTAAAACTGACGTCGAGGTGTAAAAGCTCATCAATGGAGGAGGAAGAAGGAACCTCATTAAAAGCAGTTAGTTGTAAGTAAAAGTCCCAATTTGCTTGACCAAATTGCAAGTTCTTAACCAATATATGATAATTCATGTAATATTATTATTTGTCTAACGCTGTATTATAAGGTTTCCCGAGAATTATTTATACCCCAACCTCTCTGACCAATGTTGTTATGCTCTAACCAGAAGAAAACTATCTGGGATGAAATAAAAATTGGAGTGTAATAGGTAACGATGTGTTTTTGCATAAAAATATTGGCTTGACCAATGATGAAAAACTTGGCTAAGGACATTCATCCCGAACATGTCTGCCTGTCCATCCAGCGTGTGCACCTTAACTGCCTTGCCTTCAGCTAGTGTGCCATTGTTTACAACCCACTGCGGATGGTTCCATGCATACATTCGATACATTTTCTATTATTCCATTGTTTTTAGTGCTTCTAACTGCTAACTAAGCCACCATGGGCCCAAAGAAAGCTTTTAATGCCAACCCTGTGGTAAAAAGGGTGAGGTGCACTATTGAATTGAAGAAAGAGATAATCACAAAGTACAAAAGTGGAGTGCATGCCTCCGAGCTGGCCCAGTTGTATAACAAACCCCAATCAACCACCGCTACTATCTTGGCCAACAGAAAGGCAATCAAGGAAGCTGTTGTTGTGAAAGGTGCAAGTATGTTTTCAAAACAGAGATCCCAAATACTCAAAGATGTGGAGAGACTTGTTGGCTTGGATAAACGAAAAACAATTATCAGGAGATAGTGTTTCACAGTCAATCATATGTGAAAAAGCAAGACAGTTGCATGATAATCTAGTTAAGAAAATGCCTGGAATTAGTGGTGATATTAGTGAATTTAAGGCCAGCAAAGGTTGGTTTGAAAGATTTAATAATCACAGTGGCATACACAGTGTGATAAGCATGGCGAGGCTGCCAGTTCGGACCAAAAAGCGGCTGAAAAATATGAGCAGGACTTTAAGAAGTACAGTGGACCCCCGGTTAACGATATTTTTTCACTCCAGAAGTATGTTCAGGTGCCAGTAATGACCAAATTTGTTCCCATAAGGAATATTGTGAAGTAGATTAGCCCATTTCAGACCCCCAAACATACACGTACAAACGCACTTACATAAATACACTTACATAATTGGTCGCATTCGGAGGTGATCGTTATGCGGGGGGTCCACTGTACATAGACACTGAAAAATTAAAACCCCAACAAGTGTTCAATTGTGATGAAACAAGCCTGTTTTGGAAGGAAATGCCAAACAGGACCTACATTACTCAGGAGGAAAAGGAACTCCCAGAGCACAAGCCTATGAAACACAGGTTAACTCTAATGTTTTGTAGTAATGCTAGTGGGGATTGAAAAGTGAAGCCTTTACTCCTGTATCACTCTGAAACTCCCAGTGTGTTTAAGAAAATTTGTGTCTGATGTGGAAGGCAAACAGTAAGGCATGGGTCACTAGGGACATTTTCTATGATTGATTCTAGCGTGTGATTGGCCCCACTGTGAAAAATTACCTCCTGGAAAATAAATT
This sequence comes from Cherax quadricarinatus, assembly GCF_038502225.1. NCBI lineage: Eukaryota > Metazoa > Arthropoda > Malacostraca > Decapoda > Parastacidae > Cherax > Cherax quadricarinatus. Next base: position 42,640 of record NW_027196391.1, read on the forward strand.
GGACCTCAAGTGTCTCCTGGTATTAGACAATGCTCCTGCTCATCCTCCAGACTTGCAAGAGTGAATTGTGTGGGAGTTTAGTTTTATCAAAGACAAATTTTTGCCTCCTAACACCACTCCTCTCCTCCAGCCCACAGACCGGCAGGTCATTTCAAATTTCAAAAAGTTTTACACCAAAGCAGTGTTTCAAAAGTGCTTTGAAGTGACCTCAGACACTGAATTGACTCTAAGAGAGTTTTGGAAAGATCACATCAGTATCCTCAGTTCCATAAACCTTATGGTTTCTTATAGTTAAGGCTTGGCAGGGAGTGACTTGCAGGACTTTGAACTCTACTTGGAGGAAATTGTGGCATCAATGTGTACAAGAGAGGGATTTGAAGGGTTTGGGGGTGACCCTAAAGAGCCTGTGCCAGTTGAGTTAAGTATTGTGTCACTGGGAAAGTCCATGGGGTTGGAGGTTAGTGGCGAGGATGTGGAAGAGTTGGTGGAGGACAACGATGAAGAAGTAAACAATGAGCTGAAAGAGCATCTGCAACACCAAGAGACCACAGCTGAGGAAATTTCTTCATAGGGGAGAGAGAGATGGAGGAAGTTGCCTTCGTCAACGATTAAGGAGATTTGTACAATGTGGACAAAGTTGCAAGCCATTATGGATGAACATCACCCTGACACAGCTATTGCAAGCTGTGCTGGTGACTTTTACAATGACAATGTTGTGTCCCATTTAAGGGAAATCTTAAAGAAACGCCAGAAACAGAGCTCTATAGACAGATTTTTGGTGCGATAGAGGTCCAGTGACTGTCAAGTTGATCCAGGTGACATTAAAAAAAGAAGGGAAGTAACCCCGGAAAAGAACTTACTACCTAAAGTCCTAATGGAAGGGGATTCCCCTTCCAAGCAATAATACACCTTCATTATCTCCCCTCCTCTCATCACTCATCAATAAATCTTCAATAAAGGTAAGTGTCATTTATTCTTCATGTAGTATATTCTACATGTAGTATTTATTCTTCATGTATCACTTTTTTCTGAGTAGGAAAATGTATATTTCATGTGAAATTTTTATTTAATGCTTTTGGGTGTCTAGAACGGATTAATTGGATTTCCATTATTTCTTATGGGGAAAATTAATTTGGCTAACGATAAATTTGGCTAAGGACAAGCTCTCTGCAACAGATTAAAATAGTTGGTCAAGGGTCCACTGTACAAGTTATACAGGCCTAGCTGACATCAGTCACATACTATATAGAAAGCTGCTATACACAGCATTTCAGGCAAATTAGGTCAATTTTGTCCCAGGATGCAACCCACACCAGTCGACTAACACCCAGGTACCCATTATTACTGATGGGTGAACATAGGCCACCGGTGTAACACATGCAATGTTTCCACCTCTTTGCTAGGAATTGAACCCGGACCCTCAACATGTGAAGTGAGAGCTTTTCCCACCAGGCCATGGAGTACACTAACATGATTTCTAACTTGTATGAATTCTTTTATGATTTATTTACTAAATTAGATGAATGGAAAAACTTTTTTTATGTATGTTGAAAACTGACTTCTGATGTGTCATACCACACTTGAATTTTCATTCAAGTCATTCTGAACAATGATATGGTTTCTCTCCAGTATGAGTTCTCATGTGACTAACTAAATTTGATTTTTGATTAAAATCTTTTAGACATTCTGGACACTGATATGGTTTCTCTCCAGTATGAGTTCTCATGTGTCTCACTAAATCCTTTCTATGGGAAAAGCCTTTTAGACATTCTGAACACTGATATGGTTTCTCTCCAGTATGACTTCTCATGTGACTCACTAAATTTGATTTTTGATTAAAGTCTTTTAGACATTCTGAACACTGATATGGTTTTTCTCCATTATGAGCTTTCATGTGACTCACTAAATTTGATTTTCTAGAAAAGTTTTTCAAGCATTCTGAACACTGATATCGTTTCTCTCCAGTATGAGTTCTAATGTGTCTTACTAAACCATTTCTATAAGAAAAGTCTTTTAGACATTCTGAACACTGATATGGTTTCTCTCCAGTATGAGTTCTCATGTGACTAACTAAACTTGATTTTTGATTAAAGTCTTTTAGACATTCTGAACACTGATATGGTTTCTCTCCAGAATGAATTCTCATGTGACCAACTAAATGTGATTTTTGATTAAAGTCTTTCAGACATTCTGGACACTGATAAGGTTTCTCTCCGGTATGAGTTCTCATGTGTCTCACTAAATCCTTTCTATAAGAAAAGTCTTTTAGACATTCTGAACACTGATATGGTTTCTCTCCAGTATGAGTTCTAATGTGTCTTACTAAATCATTTCTATAAGAAAAGTCTTTTAGACATTCTGAACACTGATATGGTTTCTCTCCAGTATGAGTTCTCATGTGACTAACTAAACTTGATTTTTGATTAAAGTCTTTTAGACATTCTGAACACTCATATGGTTTCTCTCCAGTATGAGTTTTCATGTGACTAACTAAATTTTTTTTTTGATTAAAGTCTTTTAGACATTCTGAACACTGATATGGTTTCTCTCTAGTATGAGTTCTCATGTGACTTATAAAACTTGATTTTCTAGAAAAGTTTTTCAGACATTCTGAACACTGATATGGTTTCTCTCCTGTATGAGTTCTTATGTGTCTTACTAAATGAGATTTCTCAGAAAAGTTTTTCAGACATTCTGGACACTGATATGGTTGCTCTCCAGTATGAGCTCTCATGTGACAAACTAAATTTGATTTTCTAGAAAAGTTTTTCAGACATTCTGAACACTGATATGGTTTCTCTCCTGTATGAGTTCTTATGTGTCTTACTAAATGAGATTTCTCAGAAAAGTTTTTCAGACATTCTGAACACTGATATGGTTTCTCTCCAGTATGAGTTCTCATGTGACCAACTAAATGTGATTTTTTATTAAAGTCTTTCAGACATTCTGGACACTGATAAGGTTTCTCTCCAGTATGAGTTCTCATGTGTCTCACTAAATCCTTTCTATAAGAAAAGTCTTTTAGACATTCTGAACACTGATATGGTTTCTCTCCAGTATGAGTTCTCATGTGTCTTACTAAACGAGATTTCTCAGAAAAGTTTTTCAGACATTCTGAACACTGATATGGTTGCTCTCCAGTATGAGTTCTCATGTGTCTTACTAAATGAGATTTCTCAGAAAAGTTTTTCAGACATTCTGGACACTGATATGGTTTCTCTCCAGTATGAGTTCTCATGTGTCTTACTAAATGAGATTTCTCAGAAAAGTTTTTCAGACATTCTGGACACTGATATGGTTGCTCTCCAGTATGAGCTTCCATGTGACTTACTAAATTTGTTTTCCAGGAAAGTCTTTTAGACATTCTGAACATTGATATGGTTTTTGTTCATTATGAGTTCTCATATGTTATACTAAATTCTGTTGTTGAGAAATCTCTTTTACACACTTTTTTTTTTTTTTTGTCCATCATAAATCTGGCCAGAGATACACAGTGAGGTGGTTGCAAGGAAGACTGTTTTAGTGAGTGTATATGTTGATATAATGTGTCTCCTTCATGAACAACTGCACATTGTATTGCTTCAACACACTTATTTTTCAAGTGTTTTAGACATAGTGAATGATAATATTCTCACATTAATTGAATTGCTTAAGTAGAAAAATAATATTTGTGTAATATTTTATTATTATATATATAATAAGCACTAAAGCTGTGAAAGTAATACAGTATCTGAGGAATATGAAGCGAGACAGTAGGAGATATTTCAGTTTATGACACATTAACCTTATGGCACTGTTGTTGGCCCTGTAAATGTTTTATTACCAAAACTGTTGTTACATTATTGTGACTATTAACACTATAATTATTATAAACACTGTTGCATTGTCACTATTTTAACATTGATGTGTTGTCACTGCATTAACACTAAAGTGTCACTGCATTAATACTGTAGTGTTATCACTGTATTAATTACACTAAAGTGTTGTTACTGAGTTAATATCACTGTAGTTCTGTGTTGTCTCTTGATTATTAACATTCTAGGTAATACTGTCACTGTATAATTAATTGTAATTAGTGTTGTCACTGTATTATTCACTCTATAGTTATTGTAACTGTTATTAACAATGTAGTTAGTGCTGCCATTATATTACCAACATTGTAGTTAGTGCTGTAACTTCATATTAAAGAATTTACAGGACATTTCTACCACTGATATTGGCACTACAAGTGCCATCATGACCTGCAATACTGATGCAAGTGTCAGGAAGACCTGCAATATTGATACTACATGTGCCAACCTCTTGCACCAAGATAACATGTAGTACTGATGCTACAAGTTCCTGTGTCTTGGTTTCTTGTTCCGCAGTAACTTGGAGTAATGTCAAGATGACCTGCAGTGCAGACACTACAAGTACTAGCTTCCTGTACCAAGATCATATGCAGAACTGACATTACAAGTACCAGCCTCTTGTACCAGGATGATCTGCAGTATTGACACTACAAGTGTCAGCCTCTTGTACCAGGATGACCTACAGTAATGACACTACAAATGCCAGTATCGAGTGCCAGGATCACCTGAAAAAAATTATATAATTTTTTTTTATCACATCAGTCATTTTCCACCAAGGCAAGATGACCCTACAGAGTTGCTTACACTACAGTTAATCCTTTGACTGTTTCAGTCATATACATATGTCTTACGAGCCACCGTGTTTGACATATTAATACGCCAAAATTCTAGCGGCTTCAAATCAAGCAGGAGAAAGCTGGTTGTCCCACATTTGAGAAAATGGGTCTCCATGGTCAGTGTACACTATATAAAAAAAATCGGGGAGCCAGTGGTGCACTGTGGGAATGCCATTTCAGTAGTCCTTGTTCATCATGCCTAGTGGTAAGAAATATCTGACTCCCCAGCAAATCTGGGACTCTTCTCTTCCCAAGTGATGCTCTAACACGATGGAAGTGTCGGTGAAGATCAATTTCATGGTTTTGAGGACTTGTGACCAAAAGCATTGCCCAGGATACCAGAAAAATGAAGGGGAATGAAGGAGAATAAGAGAATAAAAGAGTGAGTGAGAGAGAATTAGAGAATGAAAGAATGAGAGAGAGAATGAAGGAGAAAGATACAGTAATTAGGTAGGAGGATGGAGGAGAAGCGATCATCGGACCCCATTGTTTTGACAGGTGGTAGGGGGAGTGAGTAATGATACAATATGTTATTTTGACAGCTGGCGGAGACACAGACGCTCACACACTACACAAGCTTACTGAAGATAATACCAGTTACTATATGAAAGTGTCCTGTGACTATATATGTGTATATATATTATAGAACAATAGTAATAAAAAACTGTTTGTATTGTTTGTGTAAACAAATTTTGTAAACAAGTCAGCGGCAGCGGCAGCAACGGTATCCTACCAGCTCTTCTTTCTCAAAAAAACATCGCCCATCAAAACTTGTGATGGCCTAAGTGAAAGTTCAACTACATGAACCCACGTAGACCACAACATGACCCAAGAATACTAAGAATGTAACCCAAATCTTGACAAAATTAGAAGATCTAAGGAAGACAGCCCTGCTAACCCAAACACTGCCTCCGCTGCCAGACAACCACTTAACCCAAGCTCCGAGAAAACAAGCCTTCTCCTCCATTGCTACACAGTATCTACTTCAGTGATACTATGAAAGGATATCGCAGAAGAAACAACACCAGTAATAAAAGAATAACAGCAAGGACCCTAGAACTCAACTTGTCTACCCAGCAGGACGCCAGTGTATCATCAACCCCCCTCACCGCCGCCACCCAAGGAACAACAACAACAACAACAAACATGGCGGACTCCCCCTCCAACTCCACTCCCTTCAAAGGATTCATCCATGATAACTCAGGTATTATTCCTGACAATATCAAGGACTACATCGTTGCTCTAGAAAATGAAATCAAAGATATCAAAGCAGCACTCGAGCGACGAGATTCCAAGATAACCAACCTCGAGAATAAGATCCAAAACCTTGAAGAGAAGATTACATCGGGAAGTGTTGACACAGAAAATACTCTAAAAGCAGCTATAGCCAGTCACACTGAGCAAATAACAACAATAAATATGAAGGTTGAAGAAGCAATCAAGGACTGGAATCAGAACATGCACACTCGACTAAATGAATACCTTGATTTCCAAGACGACAAAACTGAACAAGATAAGTTGTCTGATGCAGTTATAATAAACAGTCCACACATTCCTAGTGACATAACACAAGCACAGTGCAAAGAAACTGCTGTCAGGATAATACAGAACCACGTACAAGTCATCGTGCAAAACAATGAAATTAAAGAAACACGTTTGCTAGGAAAACCAGGAAGTAAACACAGTATAAAGATCAGACTTCATTCATACGATAAAAGAAAGGACCTAATTAAATCAGCAATTACAATGAAAAATGGAGTGTACATAAATGAGTGTCTAACAAAAAAACGTCAAAACCTTCTGTTCAGGCTGAGAAAACTTAAACAGGAAAACAAAATACATCAGTGTTTCACGCGAGATGGGAAAATACTAGTAAGGAAAACATCAACAGGACAACAATATACCATCTCAAACGAACATGATTTCTCTACCTTCCTTAGAAAAGCTGACATTTCTGTAACAGATTAGATAAGTGCCCTTAATACATATATATGTGTGGTGCATATAGTGTACGTTACTATTATATTGTACATTATTATTTTTATTATTTTTCATCACTAGCTAGTGAAACATATAAGTGAACAGTATTTAGATAAGGCTAAAGAGGTCTTTGTGGCATTTATGGATTTGGAAAAGGCGTATGACAGGGTGGATAGGGGGGCAATGTGGCAGATGTTGCAAGTGTATGGTGTAGGAGGTAGGTTACTGAAAGCAGTGAAGAGTTTTTACGAGGATAGTGAGGCTCAAGTTAGAGTATGTAGGAAAGAGGGAAATTATTTCCCAGTAAAAGTAGGCCTTAGACAAGGATGTGTGATGTCACCGTGGTTGTTTAATATATTTATAGATGGGGTTATAAGAGAAGTAAATGCGAGGGTCTTGACAAGAGGCGTGGAGTTAAAAGATAAAGAATCACACACAAAGTGGGAGTTGTCACAGCTGCTCTTTGCTGATGACACTGTGCTCTTTGGAGATTCTGAAGAGAAGTTGCAGAGATTGGTGGATGAATTTAGTAGGGTGTGCAAAAGAAGAAAATTAAAGGTGAATACAGGAAAGAGTAAGGTTATGAGGATAACAAAAAGATTAGGTGATGAAAGATTGAATATCAGATTGGAGGGAGAGAGTATGGAGGAGGTGAATGTATTCAGATATTTGGGAGTGGACGTGTCAGCGGATGGGTCTATGAAAGATGAGGTGAATCATAGAATTGATGAGGGAAAAAGAGTGAGTGGTGCACTTAGGAGTCTGTGGAGACAAAGAACTTTGTCCTTGGAGGCAAAGAGGGGAATGTATGAGAGTATAGTTTTACCAACGCTCTTATATGGGTGTGAAGCATGGGTGATGAATGTTGCAGCGAGGAGAAGGCTGGAGGCAGTGGAGATGTCATGTCTGAGGGCAATGTGTGGTGTGAATATAATGCAGAGAATTCGTAGTTTGGAAGTTAGGAGGAGGTGCGGGATTACCAAAACTGTTGTCCAGAGGGCTGAGGAGGGGTTGTTGAGGTGGTTTGGACATGTGGAGAGAATGGAGCGAAACGGAATAACTTCAAGAGTGTATCAGTCTGTAGTGGAAGGAAGGCGGGGTAGGGGTCGGCCTAGGAAAGGTTGGAGGGAGGGGGTAAAGGAGGTTTTGTGTGCGAGGGGCTTGGACTTCCAGCAGGCATGCATGAGCGTGTTTGATAGGAGTGAATGGAGACAAATGGTTTTTAATACATAACGTGCTGTTGGAGTGTGAGCAAAGTAACATTTATGAAGGGATTCAGGGAAACCGGCAGGCCGGACTTGAGTCCTGGAGATGGGAAGTACAGTGCCTGCACTCTGAAGGAGGGGTGTTAATGTTGCAGTTTAAAAACTGTAGTGTAAAGCACCCTTCTGGCAAGACAGTGATGGAGCGAATGATGGTGAAAGTTTTTCTTTTTCGGGCCACCCTGCCTTGGTGGGAATCGGCCAGTGTGATAATAAAATAAAATAAAATTTTAAATTACAAGTCAAATCTTACTCCAAATTAATAATATTCATTTTTTCTTACCTGTCCATTTAATTTTGTTTATCACTACTTGTTTTTTAGTCACTTTTCATTGTGTATGCAATTAGTGTATAATCCAATTACTTTTTTGCAAGTACCAAAACTATCTTTTGCTAGCTAGTACCAACTACCTCATTTTTTTTTTTTTTTACTTTTATTGTGCAATAAACTGCTCAATTTATCTAATATTACAAATCAGATCTTACTCCTAAACCAATATTATTTCATAGTGACCATCTGTCCATTTAACTTTGTTTACCATTACTTAATTTTAGTCCCTTATATATTTTCTCCTTTATTTTAGCTTTATATAACTACCCTAGTTTATACATTCACAATTGTTAAAATAATCAAGGTGCTATTCTCAGGTGCTAAAGTAGAACAAGTTCACAATTTTGCCATTATATTCCAAAGCTCATTTATTTTATAGTACTACCTACTATCATATTCCCAAGCTCCATTATTTGATCATCACTTTATTTGTACTAGTCCCTTTTATATTGTCTCCTTTATTTTAGCTTAAAAAAAAAAAAAAAAACTACCTTAGCTCATTATTTTACATTTGTTAAATAATTCAGGTGCTATTTTTTAGCTTAAGACTATTTACTTTGTTTTATACTTAATTCTAACTATAGATTCACTACAAATCTTATGATTACAAGCATTGATCCTGATACCAACCTCTTATTTAATGACTTAAATGAATCAAACAATTACTGTAATTACTACACTGCAGAACAATCAAAGGCACTTCTCAGTGCCAACAACAACATAACTATCTTTAACTACAATATCAGATCTTTAAGCAAGCATTACGATGACCTCATAGCATTAATAAATTCCTTACATGCCAATATGTCCATCATTACACTAACTGAAACCTGGCTAAAGCCTGATAGTACAGATGTCTATGCCATTCCTGGTTACACAGCCATACACAACTGTAGGCCAGACCAACAAGGGGGTGGCACAGCCATATACTACTCAGACCAACTAGAATGTATCACTAATACTTGCACAAGAGATGAACATGGGGAATATATAATAGCCAAATTCAAATCCAAATACCTACAAAAACCTCTCACATTGATAAACATCTACAGAGTTCCACAGTCAAACATTAGCCAATTTAGTCAAAACCTAGGAAGTATGATAACTGATGCACGCATGAACAAAGATCACTTACTACTCTCAGGTGACTTCAATATAAATCTCCTGCTAGACCAGGACCCACACGTTACTGAATTCACAAACACAATGAGTAACTGTATGTTGCTACCAACAGTAACAAAACCTACAAGAGTTACAGAGACTAGTGTTTCCCTACTTGACCACATCTGGACCAACACCATATCCCCTTTAAAATCAGGCATAATTACAGATAATACCACAGACCACTACCCTACTTTCCTCATAACAACTCTTGGTAAATTACCCCAAGACACTACTAAAGTCACCTTCAGACTTCACAATGAGGCAGCCATTAATAACTTCACAACAGCAGTAGCAAACATTGACTGGCACACTGAGCTAGAAATCAATACAGATATTGACGAATGTATTAATAATTTTCTAAAAAAGACCAAATACCTCTATAACAAGCACTGCCCTAAAAAAACTAAGCAGATGACAGCTAAGAGACTGAACAGTCCCTGGCTAACACCCAGCATTCTCAAATCCATAAATACAAAACACCAATATGAAAAACAGTACAGAATGGGTCACATAACCAGAGACCAAACAAAACGTTACTCGTCAATCTTAACCAGCCTGATAAGAAGGGCAAAAAAATTGTATTATGAGAACAGATTATCCAACTTACGAGGTGATATAAAAAAGACCTGGAAAACCCTATCAGAAATTCTGGGAACAAAAAAGATATCACGAAATAGCGAAATAAAATTAGCAAAATCAGATGAACCCCAACTCCCACCAACAGAAACAGCAAACAGACTCAATGATTTCTTCTCCACTATAGGACAAAACCTTGCCAATAAAATCCCAAGCTCAGATACCCCACCAAATGACTACCTCACCGGCAACTACCCGAACACACTGTTCCTAGCTCCGACTAACCCATACGAAGTCTCCCTTATTATCAACGCACTAAAAAACAAGGCAGGAGATTTAAATACCTTACCACCCTTTATATACAAAAAAGTGTCACAAGTGCTATCACCAATCATTGCAACACTCTTTAACAAATCCATTGAATCCTCCACCTTCCCTACAGTACTCAAAATAGCAAGGGTCACCCCGATCCAAAAGGAGAAGACCAAACAGAGTTGAATAACTATAGGCCAATATCCAACTTACACCCTCTCTCAAAAATCTTCGAAAAATTAATTCATAAACGAATCTACTCCTACCTTATCTCCCAAAACATACTCAACCCCTGCCAATTTGGATTCAGGCCTAATAAAAATACTAATGATGCTATTATACACATGCTAGAACATATATACACTGCAATAGAGAAAAAAGAAGTCCCACTGGGGATCTTCATTGACTTACGTAAAGCTTTTTATACAGTTGACCATGACTTGCTCCACGTAAAATTGTCACACTATGGTATAAGAGGGCACTCCCTCAACTACCTCAAGTCATACCTCAGCAACAGAAGCCAATATGTGTACGCAAATGGGGCAAACTCTTCTGCACAACCAATTACTGTTGGTGTCCCACAGGGAAGTGTCCTTGGCCCTCTTCTCTTTCTCCTATACATAAATGACCTACCAAATGCTTCGCAATTACTCAAACCCACACTATTTGCTGATGACACAACATACGTCTTCTCCCACCCGAGCCCAGTCACGCTAGCCAATACTGTAAATACCGAATTACAGAAAATATCTACCTGGATGTGTACTAACAAACTTACACTAAACATTGACAAAACCTACTTCATTCAGTTTGGTAACAGAGCTACAGATGTCCCTCTTAACATAATGATAAACGGATCACCTATCACAAAGCTAACAGAGGGAAAATTCTTAGGAATCCACCTTGATAATAGACTCAAATTTCATACACATATACAACAAATTTCTAAGAAAATTTCCAAGACTGTAGGCATACTATCGAAGATACGGTACTATGCTCCACAGTCAGCCCTCCTGGCCCTATATCACTCTCTTATTTACCCCTATCTCACCTATGGAATTTGTGCATGGGGCTCAACAACAAGTAACCATCTCAGACCACTAATTACCCAACAAAAGGCTGCAGTTAGAATGATAACAAATTCTCACTACAGGCAGCACACTCCACCAATATTCAATACACTCAACCTACTCACCATACAAAACATCCATACTTATTACTGCACCTATTACATACATAGAACACTCAACTCTGATATTAACCCTCCCCTCAAACATCTCCTTGCCAACCTCAACAGAACACATGACCATAACACAAGGCACAGATCACTCTTTGATATTCCTCGTGTCCATCTCACGCTATGCAAAAACTCAATGCACATAAAAGGCCCTAAAATCTGGAATTCGTTACCTGTAAATATAAAAGAAACACTACCTGTTTATAAATTCAAGTCTCTTCTCAAAGATCACTTACTCACCCAAAACCAAATAAATACTGAATAACTGAACCTTATAAATTGTATATCTTAAATGTTTCTCACAATTATATCACATAAATGTTAAACCTAAAACCCAATCTAACTTTATTATTTTTTTAAATACACTACCTAACAGAATACTCCATTCTACTGAATTTACAACAATGCATGCAACCATATGACCTGTCTTTGTAATACTCAATTGTGCTTTATAGTAATCAGTTTACATTAATGTTTTTCACTGATTTCATCATTGCTTAGTTAATCTTAAGTTAATTTTAAGCCAGCCCGTAATGCTATGCATAGTATAAGTGGCTTTGGCATGCTGCTCTTATCTGTATTTTTTTTGTACCTCTGTATGTGTGCTCAAATTATAAATAAATAAATAAATAAATAAATTGATAATTATGTTTGTGAACTTATTGTGTTGTGTACAACAAGTGTGTATATATATATATATATATATATATATATATATATATATATATATATGTACATTGCACCTTACTTTGGCCTCACAGGTCACATAAGTTACTGGAAAAAATAAGTAGTGGAAAAAGAAAGATACCTTCAAATGGGAGTAAAAAAAAGTTTACCGGGTGAGCGGCATTCACCGCTGTTGCCATACGTGACTCATTTTCTGCCAGCTTTATGCATCTATATCTCGGTAAGTACTGATGGCAAAAAAATTTTGGGGGCTTTAAACAATCAGAAAAATAATCTCAACATTTTCACAAGAAAATTTTTTTTTTTTTTTTTTTCAAATATTTTTCGACACCAGGAGATACTTCAGGATTTGGGGTTTCGACATCAAAGGATTAAAGAGCTGCAACATATCAATACCAATCCTTCAGAGTACAGGTAATGTACTTCCCACCTCCACAACTCAAGCCTGGCCTGTCAATTTCCCTAAATCTCTTCATAAATATTACCTTGCTCACACTCCAACATGTCAAGTCATAAAAACCATTTATCACTATCTGCTCCAAACATCCTCATGCATGCTTACTGTAAGTCCAAGCCCCTCACACACAAAACCTCCTTGTCCCTCCAACCCTTCCTACACCAGCCAGTTCCCCACCTTCCTGCCACTACAGATTTACACACTCTCGAAATCATTCTATTTCATTCCATCTCTTTCAATGTCTGAACCACTTCAACAACCCCACCAGAGCTCTCTGCATAATACTTTTAGAAACTTTGCACCTCCTCCTAATTTCTAAACTACAAATTCTCTAAATTATGTTCACACTGCACATTGCCCGCTGACACATATCCACTGCTTCCAGCCTTTGCCATGTTGCAACACTCACCACCCATGCTTCACACCCCCATAAGTGTGTTGGTATATCTATACATACTCTCCTCACTTAGCAACGTACCCATTTACTGACACCTTCGACTTATAACAGGCTCTCTGACCAGTATTTGTACAGTGGACCCTCACATTTAGGCAGTCGTGACTTTCAAGAAATCCAACTTTTGGCAACTTTTTATAAAATGTAGCCGCTTGGTTCGTGATTGGCCTTGTGCTTTGGCGACTGTCTGGTATGAGTCCGAGCAGCATCCCAGCATCAAAGTGCACGCAAAGCCAGTCTCCCACACAATTCACACTCAGTGTGCCATTGTTCATCATGAATGACCATCATCGCACTCATTCATACGATACATTTCGTAATATTCCATTCTTTTTTGTGCTCCCAATTGTTAAGTCAACATGGGCACAAAGAAATTAACCCCTAAACGGTCCAAACATATATATACGTTCACTCGTGCAGCGCCCCGAATATTTTGAAAATAAAGAGCACATTCTTATAAGTGTTTTAGCATTAAAAAAAATTTTAGGGTAAGTACTTACTGAGATATGAGGCCGTGAAGTTAGCACTTGGCGATCACCTGATGGCAACATGGAGCGCTGCCGCTTGAAGAAATTCTACATATTTACCGTTTTCTTCCATTTTTTTTAATTTTCTTGGTTTTCATGATATGATAATTATGTTTTATAGTAACTGCTTTGATATCAATGCCAATTTTTGCTTATACACCAACATTATATACGAAATTATTATCATATTGTCATAAACACACATGTACACATTGACAGTGATTTTGCACACCTCGCTGAATCACATTCTACTATCTACAACTATATACAAGTATTTACATGTCCCACTTATGTTTCTAGAACTCCACAATTGTATGATACTCCATGAAGCAAGGATTCATACAGAGTGCCACTCCACACTGGTGACAAATGAATCGTGTGTCCTTCCGCTGTTGGGGTCATTTTCTGGTGGTAGCACACACAATACACTTTTTCTGGTCATTCTTCGTCTTTTGGGTAGGTGGTATTGGTACCAGATAGTGGCAGTTAGGAGTGATTCGGTCTGGCACTTTCCCCTCTGGCTGTGGTTGGGGGACAGGTTGTGGTGTGACAAGTCGCTGCTGAGGGGCAGGTACAGGTGTGGTACCATACTTTTTTGCTATCTGTTTGACAAGATTCAGAGAGAAATCTGCAAAACTTTGTCATTTTCCAGTCTTTATTTCGTACATATTGAATGCATTGAGTGCTGCAATGTCTACAAGGTGAAAAAACAGTTTTATATACCACTTGCGACTCCTGCGCACACAGTCAACAAACCCTATCATCATGCCACACTTGTCGTATAGTCCACGACAGCAGCTGGCTTTACAATAGGTTCTTTGAACTTGCTCAGTCTGTTTGTACCATCTTGTTTCTGAGGATGGTTGACAGCAATGTTACGTCCCGCTTGTCATGCCACGTCAGTGCCATGATGTCATTAGCATGAAACACTTGCACTTCACCTTCAACACTGCCTCCAGCGAACCTTGGCATGTGTTTCCTATTCCTTCTCACTCTTCCACATATATCTGTATTGTTCACATGTAGGAAATCAGTGAGCAAAGGCCTTGTATACCAGTTGTCTGTGTACAATGTATGGCCCTTGCCAAGGTATGGTTCCATCATCCTGCGAACAACATCACCAGAAATGCCCAACATCCATCTGTCATCATCGAGTGTTTTTTTCCCGGTGTATACAATTACATCCAACAGAAGACCACTCTCACAGTCACACATAACAAAAAGTTTTATATCAAAGCAATTACATTTGCTCGCTATATATTGCTTGAATGACAGGCGTCCCTTGAACAGAATCAAGGACTCATCAACAAAAATGTTTTTGAAGGGATAAAAGTATACACTGAATTTCTGCTTCAAATACATAAACACTTCCCGGATTTTGTATAGAAGGTCATTTCTGTTTGGCGTATTTCTGTCTGAGAAGTGCAACATTTGCACCAACAGAGTGAATCTGTTGAAGAGAAGGAGGTCACGGAAAACTGGAGTACTGATGAAGTGGTCTGTAGACCAGTAATTATGTATACAGTGGACCCCCGCATAACGATCACCTCCGAATGCGACCAATTATGTAAGTGTATTTTTGTAAGTGCGTTTGTACGTGTATGTTTGGGGGTCTGAAATGGACTAATCTACTTCACAATATTCCTTATGGGAACAAATTCGGTCAGTACTGGCACCTGAACATACTTCTGGAGTGAAAAAATATCGTTAACCGGGGGTCCACTGTATTGTTCTTATAGATATGTAGCATAAGCATGACAGTGCCAAAGAATAAATACATTTCAGCCACTGTTGTGTCTTTCCACCTGTGCAGCCGTGATGATTCTCCAACCTCTGCTGTGTCGTTCATGACATATTGGTAATAATTATTTGTCTGGGTCACTATCAAGTTCATAATAGGCTCGTCAAAGTACAACTGGAAATAGTCTAACTCTGTAGACTCATTTATTATGGGACATTCTGGCAGGATACCACTTCCACTAGCATCAAAATCACAAGGCTGTGGCACGAATATACTTTGTGTCCAGTTCCATTCATGATCACATGATGCAGGGTGGACCTGTGGCATGGGGCGAGAGGGAGCAGGAGGAGGGACAGGAGTGGAGGCAGCACATAGTTGTGGGGACACCGGGTGGTCCTTTGTCTGTCCACCCACTTGGCCATGTGGTCCAGGCACCGTGCCACCCACAACTATTTCCTCCATCCCCGCATACTCCCCTTCATGATCACTTTCAATATCAGTGGCCGTGGTTCTGGATCCTGACCTGCCACAACCCTTGGGGATTGCATATGGCACACCGCCTGAACGTAGATAACGACGCCTTAAAATATGCTTCACTGGTGAATAATGAACTTCACTATCACTAGATGAATCCTCAATTGTCATAAAATCAATCTCATCATCACTTACATCACTTTCACTATCACTACTAAAACACCGGGAAAATGATAGTTTCCTCTTGCGAAGTTGCCTATGAGTAACATTTACCACTCCAGAGGTGCTTGGCCCAGGGTCTTGTGTGGCCACACTGGCCACCCCAGAAGTGCTTGGCCTAGGGTCTGCTGTGGCCACATTGGCTACCCCAGAGGTGCTTGGCCCTAGGACAGGTGTCGCTTCCCCAGAGGTGATGGGCTGAAGGTCATCTGGGTTATCGTCGATATTTTCACTAATTCCTTGAATATTACTGGCCCCATTGGTGTCAAATCCACTAAACTCACGATCTATATCAATTTCCTCGAACAGTAGTGTGCTAGTACGACGAGGTGTGAGTGAATCACGAGGATGTGCCATGATGTTGACCCAGGATGGAGGTGAATGTAACTGGTCCTACCATGTGGTACCCAGGCATCCCAGATTTTTTGTATACTGTGCACACTGAGTGCGCACACCCATTCTCTCATGTCTAGGCGACTCAGGCTTATCGCGCCAATTTTGAACAAATTAAAAATAAAACGTATATATACGTTTGGGGTGCTACGTGCGTGAATGTATATATACGTTTGGACCGTTTAAGGGTTAAAGAAAGAAATCGTTGAAAAATATGAAAGTGGAGTGCACGTTTCAGAGCTTGCCTTGATGTATGGCAAACACCATTAAACCATGACTTCGATCATGGTGAAGGGAAAGGTAATCAAGGAAGCTGTTGTTGCAAAAGTGGTAGATATGCTGACAAAAAAGAGATCACAAATACACGAAGAAGTGGAGAGGCTACTGAAGGTGTGGATTACCCAGAAACAGTTAGCAGGAGATAGTGTTATACAGTCGATAATTTGTGAAAAGGCAAGGCAGTTGCATGACAATCTCATAAAGAAAATGCCTGCAATGAGTACTGATGTTAATTTTAAGGCCAGCAAAGGCTGGTAGATCTACGTCTGTATTTGTAGTGCTCAGAACATAGATCTACATTTTATTTTTCATTCCTTCAATTTTGGCACAATAGGCTTGAGTCAACTAGACATGAAAGAATGGGTCTACCCACTCATGTGTGTGCAGTATTTGTGGAGAATATTTTCTCCAGGAGGGGATTATCAGCCCCTTTCAGCCCTTTCCAGCCCTGAGTGGCTCAGCCCTCTCAGAAGGGGTAAGCATCTTGTTTACTGCTACATCAAGTAATTACCAGTAGTTGTTTAACCAGCATGTACCAGTTACATGGTCACGAGGCTCTTTGCAAGAGACAATCATTCTCTTACCTTAGTAGGACAGTTAACCCCTTCAGGGTTTTGGCCGTACTAGTACGGCTTACGCGCAGGGTTATTTGACACACTAGTACGCATAAATTCTAGCACCGTCAATTCTAGCAGGAAAAGGCTGGTAGCCCTAGATGTGAGAGAATGGGTCTATGTGGTGGGTGTGCACAGTAGGAAAAAAATCTGGGACCCAGTGGGAATGCCATCTTAGTACACAATGTCCACCATGCCTCGTGGTAAGAAGTTCCTCACTCCTCAGCGAACTGGAATACTTTTGTTCCCCAGTGACATTTCTAATACAGATGGAAGTGCCAGTGAAGATGAGTTTCAAGGTTTTGGTGAGGTTTTGACCGAAACTAATGACCATAATATCGGTAATAGTGAGGGAAAACCCAGACGACCCTCAGCCTTCCACCTCTGCTGCTGGGCCATCTTGTTCATGCTCAGTTGTGCCAGAATCAAAGAGGAAACTCCTATTTTCCCAAATCCCAAACTCAGATGTGAGCATTTGTGATGATAGTGATAGTGATTATGAACTAAAAGCTCTTCAAACTAGTTCCAGTAGTGATAGTGAAGTGCAATATTCCCCAGTGAAATGTCAGTACAGTGGACCCCCGGTTAATGATATTTTTTCACTCCAGAAGTATGTTCAGGTGCCAGTACTGACTGAATTTGTTCCCATAAGAAATATTGTGAAGTAGATTAGTCCATTTCAGACCCCCAAACATACACGTACAAACGCACTTACATAAATACACTTACATAATTGGTCACATTCGGAGGTAATTGTTATGCGGGGGTCCACTGTATATATGACAATATATGCGCTCTGGTAGTGTGCCATATGCTATTCCAAGGGAAAGGATTACATCTCAGAGAACATCCCATGGCTGTACAACAGGAACTGACAGTGAAAATGACGATGATACTGTTGCAATTGGGATGGAAAATGTGCATGGTGGTGGTGGTGGTGGTGCCGGGCGTGAGGCAGCAGCAGCAGCCCATGCTGCCACCCACGCTGCTGCCTCAGCTGATCTACAACAAAGGCCACCATCCCCCACCCACCCACCACACCAGCCTCCACAACCACAACCTCCACAACCACAACCACCTGTCATTGTCCAGTACCCACCAGCAGACTGCACCTGGGATTGGCAGGAAGCTGTCAATTTTGTTCCACATCCCCACCAGTATGATGACAGCCAAAGTGGAATACGGCCATCATGTACACTTGGGAACAATGCCACTGAACTGGAATGTTTCGAGTTATTCTTTGACGAACCCCTGATGGAAAGTATTGTCATGAAAAGCAACACATACTACGAGTACACCATGGCAAACACAATACTTTCACCAAAATCACATCTACACCAGTGGAAGGAGACAACTGTGGCTGAGATGTATCTTGTCTTTGCCACAATAATGCTTATGCCACATGTGTATAAGCAAAGTGTGAAATCATACTGGTCAACAGACCACCTGATTGCAACCCCAGGTTTCAGTGATATTAATGCCAGTGAATCACTTCGTGCTACTGTTACCTATGCTTCACTTCTCAGACAAAACCAGGCCTGACAGAACCGACTGGTTATATAAGATTAGGAATGTGTCTCTGTAGCTGAAACAGAAGTTCAATAAGTATTTTTACCCCTTCAGGAAGCTTGTAATTGACGAGTCTTTGATTCTGTTCAAAGGAAGACTCTCTTTCAAGCAGTACATACCAAGCAAGAGGAAACGCTTTGGTATAAAGTTGTTTGTGCTTTGTGATTGTTACAGTGGTCTGGAATTGGATATTATTGTGTACACTGGAAGTTATACATTGCAAAATACCAGGAAGTTATTGGGCATCTCTGGTGATGTGGTTAGAAGAATGATAGAACCATACCTTGGTAAGGGGCATATATTATATGCTGATAACTGGTACACAAGCCCCTCACTCAGTGATTTTTTGTGAGTGAACATGACTGATGTGTGTGGCACAGTGCATGCAAATCAGAAACATATGCCCAGGTTTGACGCTGGCACTTGTAGAGGTGAGGTGCAGGCGTTTGCTTCCAATGACATCATGGCATTTCGGTGGCATGAAAAAACGAGATGTCACACTGTTGTCATCAGTTCACCCTAATGAAATGGAAGACACTGGCAGGCAGCATAGAGAGAGCAATGAACCCATTCTAAAACCTGCAGCTGTGATTGATTACACCCTCAATATGTGTTCAGTGGACAAATGTGACATGCAGATTGGGTTTGCTGATTGTGTTCGCAAGAGTTATAAGTGGTACATAAAACTTTTTTTCCATCTTCTGGACATTTCCATGCTGAATGCTTATAATATGTATAAGATGAGGACCAGAAACAAACCACTATATGGCAAATTCTGTTTGTCTGTCATCAGACAAATAGTATTCAAGTACCAAGGAAGAACACCTGCAATAGACAGCCCACCAAATTTTCAATAACTTCCTTCTCGTTTGAAGCATGGTGATCACTTCCTAGTAAAACTGCCTGCTACTGCTTTCAAGAAAAAGGCTCAGAAGAGGTGTTACGTCTGTGCACATACAAGAAAATGCCCACAACAACGCAGAGACACTTGTTTTATGTGTGAGGAGTGTAAAACACCACTGTGCATGACACCATGTTTCAAAGACTTCCACAGGCTGCAAAACTTCTAGAAACATTCCCTGTGACTGTATATGTGTATATAAAATATAGAAAAATAGTTATAAACAACATTTCATATCGTTTGTTTGTGTAAATATTATTTGTAAACGAAACAATGACAATAGTGTTTACGCTGTTATTATGTAGTATTGAAAAAGAAATAACTTACAAAATACTGATCATATTGGTCTCACAGGCCATCAAAGTTACTTGGAAAAAGAAAAATTAAAAATAATAGAAAATAGTACATAAAAAAGTAAATAGAAGAATACCGGGTGACGGCAGTCGGCGATGTTACCAGATGTTGTTCACCTTTTGCAAACTTCACGCCTCCATATCTCGGTAAGTATTGATGGTAAAAATTTTTTGTTTAGCTTATAATGTTTAGAAAAGTAAACTCTATTTTTTCACAAGAAAAAACAATTTTTTTTTTTTTTGAAATTTGGCCGACCCTGAGAGCAAGTCTCTGACAGGGCTTGTCGACCCTGAAAGGGTTAAGGATCCTGCACCCACTGTATTAGTATGTTAAAGATGTACATTGTTGTCTATGCTTAAGACAGCAAGAATCAAGCATTCTGCATTGCTTCACAGTGGAAATTTGGCAAGGAAAGGAAATATGCTATACCAGCTTTTCTTTTATGTAGCTGGGGGCAAGTGTAGCGACGTAGGGTGCTGTGAGGTTAGATTGCTTTTGATACTGCTGGGGAACACATTGATGCAGGGATAATGAACAAAGAACACTGATCCACACGTTTTTGTGCATAAAAGTATCTCAAAGAACATATCTAAACACTTACAGAGAAGTGTGATCAGCTTCTTTAGTGTTAAGATTGTGAATAATAAAGACAAACCAAGTGGAACATAGTGCACCAGTGTGCATATTCCTAGACTGTGGAAGAAGTATACATCCAAGGACACTTCAGCTTCTATCAAGTCACCAATATCTGTTGAAATGTGTAAACAACACCATAGCTCATGCTAAAAGAGCAAGGTAGGTTATGAACTATTTGTCATACAGGGGGCTGCGCAGTTCTTGTGTCGCACGGGGTTTGAAATCAGCCTATAGTCAGCAGTGAGGTGCAGACTTTTGAGTCCACACATGCGAGTACTGGATCCAGTCAGCAATAGTTTCTGAGATATGCTGACATAACACTCCCTAGGGATAATAACTTATCATAATAATTAATTTTTCAGCCCATGAGGAAGTGTATACGACAGCTTCTCAAGACATCGCCTGCAGGAATGGCTGTGTAGGCAAAAGCTGTCTTTCAAGCTAAGTCCCCCTACAGTCCACTATTTAATCTTTAATTTAGGTTGTAGCACATTAACCCCCACAGTATTAAAAAAATCAGGGACCACTTAGTACCTTGTGGGAGCAAAAGTTCAATTGAGCACCAGCTAGAGCAAACAGCGTGGCAAACACCTGGGATTCACTGATGCCATGTCACATTAACACTCCCTTTTTAAGAGGAAAGTAAATGTAGGTTAGATAAATACATGAGTGAGTGTGGGTGGGTGTGAATTGGATCTGACTAGTTTATGCTACTAGGACTGATGTGCTCCTTCCTTCAGTGGATGTGACCTGACTAGGTGGGTCATTTGTCTAAGCAAGGGAAAGGGAGGGGTGACATGGACCTGCCTTGCATAGGCCAGCAGGCCTGCTGCAATATTCCTTCTTTCTCATGTTCTTATGCATTCGGCAGGCTGGCCGGCTGGTTGGCTTTGGCTGTCTCTCTGTCTATATCTCTATCTGTACTCACCTAATTGTAGTTGCAGGGGTCTACAATATTTCTGTCTATCTCTGTCTCTCTCACACATGTACAAATAAGTCCAGTTATTATATATAGTGTAAATTACCTAGGATAACTCAAAAATTCCAGGCAAAGATAGACAGACAGATAGATAGACAGACTGACAGACAGAGACAAAGATGTTTGTGTGTATCAATGAAAACAAATAAAGCCAGGGTTCCCCAAGTGCCTATTTATCAAATGTCACTGAGCTCTCAACTGTTGTCATAACACCATTCTTCAATGAGTTTGATATATACTCCAGGCACACACAGGCAGACAGAAAGACAGATAAGCAAAGCTAGACAGAAAAGCAGAGACAGACAATGTTTGTCTGTAACAGTGATAACAAATACAGAAGGTAAGCTAAGTGAGTGTGGGTGGGTGAGAGTTGGAGCTGACTAAATTGTGCTACTAGAAAAAACCATACCACGAGTGGGGTTTGAACCTGTGGTCAGAGAGTCTCAAAACTCCAGTCACAGTATTGTGCCCTTTTTTTTTTTTATTTTGTTAGTCACTGGGCCAGCTAGCTTCAATAAGATTCGTCCAACTAGGTATATTTTCTACACCAGGAGAGTTAGCATAGGCACCACTGTGTCCACAAATGCAAGTTTTTACAGACGAATCTCCCGCTAGCATGGCCGTGATGAACTCTAGCTCAAGTCCCCTCAAAGCTGTCAACATGACTCATGAAATCGTAATGACACGACTGCAAACAAACCATACCAATTGTGTCACTACAATTTCGTGAGTCATGTTGACGGCTTTGAGGGGACTTGAGCCAGAGTTTGTCACGGCAATCCTAGCGGGAGATTTGTCTATAAAAGCTTATATTTGTGGACACAGTGGTGCCTATGCTAACCTTCCTATGGTGTAGAAATATACCTAGTTGGACGAATCTTATTGAAGCTAGCTGGCCCAGCAGAACTATTATAAATTGTAATTATCAGAACATAAAAATACGTATACAAATTGAAATAAAAATGAGAAAAAAAGGTATATTGGCAACACTTCTGCAAGCAGCAGGAGTTGATGTTGCCATCAGGTGAGCATCCAGAGCCAACTTTGCAGTCTTACATCTTGGCAAGTACTGAACTTAAAATATTTTTTTTAATCCTACAAAATGTAGAAAAATGTGCTCTTCATTAAACAAAAAAAATTTTTTTTTTATTTTTCAAAATATTCGGAGTGCTATGCATGAACGTTGATCTACATTTGGACAGATCAGGGTTAAGAAGCATAGTGCCATACACAGTGTGGCAAGGCATGACGAGGATGCCAGTTCTGACAAAAATGTGGCAGAAAAATATGTTCAGGAACTCAAAGGGTGCATAAGAGGCTGAACAATTCAAACCCCAACAAGTGTTCAGTTGTTCTGAAACAGGCCTGTTTTGGAAGAAAATGCCAAAGAGGACCTACATCATGCAAGAGGAAGTAACACTACCAGGACACAAGCCTATGAAAGGCATGCTAACTCTCATGTTGTAGTAATGCTAGTGGGGATTGTGAAGTAAAGCCTTTACTGGTGTATCACTCTGAAAATCCCAGAGTGTTCAAAAAAAACAGTGTTGCCAAGGCTAATTTGTGTGTGATTTTGAAGGCTAACAGTAAGCATGGGTCACGAGGGAAATTTTCCTTGATAGGTTCAATGAAGTGTTTTGCCCCAGTGTGAAGAAATACCACCTGGAAAAGAAACTGGAACTCAAGTGCCTCCTGGTAATGGACAATGCTCCTGCTCATCCTCCAGACTTGGAAGAGCAAACAGGGCAGGAGTTTTGTTTCATCACAGTGAAGTTCTTGCCCCCTAATACCACTCCTCTCCTCCAGCCCATGGACCAACAGATCATTTCAAACTTCAAAAAACTGTACACCAAAACAGTGTTTCAAAAGTGCTTTGAAGGGACCTCAGACAATGAACCAAAGAGAGTTCTGGAAAGATCACTTTAATAACCTTAATTGCATAAAAATTATAGGTAAGGCTTAGAAGGGAGTGACTTCCAGGACTTTGAACTCAGCTTGGAAAAAATTGTGGCCACAATGTATACAAGAGAAGGATTTTGAAAAGTTTGGGGTTGACCAAAGGAGCCTACGCCAGTTGTGGAAAGTATTGTGGCATTGGGAAATTTCAAGGGGTTGGATGCGAGTTTTGAGGATATGGAAGAGTTGTTGGAGAACCACGATGAAGAGCTAATCACTACAAAGCTGCAACAGCTGCATCTGTAACAGCAACAAACCACAGCTCAGGAAATTGCTTCAGAGGAGGAGGAAGAGAGATGGAGGAAGGTGCCTTCTTCAAAGATTAAGGACATTTGTGCAATGTGGACAAAGGTGCAAACATTCATGGATGAACTTCACCCTGACACAACTGTTTCAGGCCATGTTGGAAGCACATACAATGACAATGTTGTGTCCTATTTTAGGGAAGTTTTAAAGAAATGCCAGAAATAGAGCTCTCTCGACAGATATTTTGTGTGACGGGTCCAGCAACTCTCAAGCTGGTCCCAGTGGCATTAAAAAAAAAAGAAAGGAAGCAACTCCGGAAAAGGACTTGGTACCTGAAGTCTTTGTGGAAGAGGATTCCCTTTTCATACAATAGTGTACCTTCATCCTCTCCCCTCCTCCCATCTTCAATCCACCCATAAGTCTTCAATAAAGGTAAGTGTAATGTTATTATTTTATACATGTATGTACAGTGGTCCCTCAATTATCGTCCTTAGTCCGTTCCTGGAAGTGGGGCTATTATCGAAATAGACGATTTTCAAATCAATTTTCCCCATAAGAAATAATGTAAATCCAATTAATTCGTTCCAGACACCTAGAAGTATCAACAACAATTTCATTTTTACCTAAAAGATTGATTTACATGCACAAAAGAATGAACATTCAACATGACAGTTACCTTTATTGAAGGCTGTTGTTGATGAATGGAAGACAGGGAGGAGGAGAGAGGGAAGAGATGTTATTGTTTGGAAGGGGAATCCCCCTCCATAATGACTCTAGGGCACTAATAAAATGTATAAATGAACATTGGTAATAGGGGTAGTTGATG
>NW_027196391.1:77500-82500 GCF_038502225.1 Cherax quadricarinatus
AGTTTTAGTTGTGACAGTGAGGGTGAATATTCCCCAGTGAAGCGGCAGTATATACGACGTCGCATGCGGTCTGGTAGTGTGCCTTATGCTCTTCCAAGAGGAAGGAGTACATCTCGGAGCACATCCCGTGGCCCTACACCACGTCCTGATAGTGAAGATGATGATATTGTTACGATGGGTATAAATGATGTGAGTGAGGCAGCAGGCGGTGGTGGTGATAGTGATGGTGGCATGAGTCATGTGACACCAGCAGCGGGCCACGCTACTACCCGCGCTGCTGACTCTGCACAACTACAACCAGCCTCACCCAATCCCACACTCCCACAACAACCACAACCACAACCTGCACAACCACAACCACATTACAATATCCAGAACGCACCAGCTGACTGCATCTGGGATTGGCAGCACGATGACGAGTTTGTTCCCAATCCCCATGACTTTGATGGAGGACAAAGTGGAATACAGCCATCATGTACACTTGGGAACAATCCCACTGAACTGGAATGCTTTCAGTTGTTCTTCGATGAACCCCTGATGGATATTATTGTCAGGGAAAGCAATACATGCTATGAGTACACCATGGCAAACACTCTTCTGTCACCAAGATCACGCCTACACCAGTGGAAGGACACAACTGTGGCAGAGATGTATCTGTTCTTTGCCACAATAATGCTTATGCCACATGTGTATAAACATAGTGTCAACACATACTGGGAGACAGACCGCCTGATTTCAACCCCTGCTTTCAGTGACATTATACAAGTGAATAGATTTGTGTTACTGTTACGTATGTTACACTTTTCAGACAAAACCAGACCTGACAGAAGTGACAGGTTATATAAGATCAGACGTGTGTTTATGTACCTGAAACAAAAGTGCTGTATGTATTTTTATTCCTTCAGGAAGCTTGTTATTGACGAGTCTTTGATTTTGTTCAAAGGAAGACTCTCATTCAAGCAGTATATACCAAGCAAGAGGAAACACTTTGGTATAAAGTTATTTGTTCTGTGTGATTGCAAAACTGGTCTGGTTTTGGATATAATTGTGTACACTGGCAGTAAAACAATGGAAGATACCAGGAAGTTACTGGGTATCTCTGGTGATGTGGTTAGAACAATGATGGAGCCATATCTTGGTAAGGGGCATATTTTATATACTGACAACTGGTACACAAGCCATATACTCATTTCTTGCGAGTGAACATGACAGATGTGTGTGGCACAGTGCGTAGAAATCGTAAACATATGCCTAGGATCGATGCTGGCAGTCGTAGAGGTGAAGTGCAGGTGTTTGCTGCCAATGACATCATGGCATTTCGGTGGCATGATAAACGTGATGTCACACTGCTGACATCAGTTCACCGACACGAAATGGTAGACACTGGCAAGCAGAATAGAGAGACCAATGAACCCATTGTAAAACCTGCAGCTGTGATGGATTACAACCTCAATATGCACTTAGTGGACAAATGTGACATGCAGATTGGGTTTGCTGACTGTGTTCGCAAGAGTTATAAGTGTCACATAAAACTGTTTTTCCATCTTCTTGACATTTCCATGCTGAATGCTTATAATATGTATAAGTTGAAGACCAAGAAGGAACCCAAATATGGTGAATTTTGTTTGTCAGTCATCAGACAAATAATATTCAAGTACCAAGAAACAACACCTGCAATAGACCAGCGCCCACGAAATTATCAACACATGTCCTCTCGTCTGAGGCCTGGTGATTACTACCCCATACCACTGCCTGCTACTACTGCCAAGAAAAATGCTCAGAAGAGGTGTTTTGTCTGTGGACATACCACAAAACGCCCACAAAAACGCAGAGACACTCGTTTCATGTGTGAGGAGTGTAAGACACCATTGTGCTTATACCCATGTTTCAAAGAATTCCACAAGCTGCAGCACTTCTAGAAAAGTGTCCAGTGATTGTACATATGTATATATATTATAAAACAATCGTAATAAACATTTGTTTACATTGTTTGTGTAAACAAGTTTTAGCAACATTATAATGATACGAGTGTTTTTGCTATAATTGTGTTACATTCAACGAGTGTATATTTGAACATTGCACAATAATTTGGTCTCACAGGCCACAAAAGTTATGTGAAAAAATAAAATAGTGAAAAAAACAAGAAACCATCGAATACAAGTAAATCAAAGTTTACCGGGTGAGCGGCAGTCGCCGCTGTTGCCGTTCGCAGATCAATTACAGCAAACTTCAGGACTCTCTATCTCGGTAAGTACTGATGGGAAAAATTTTTTTGGGGACTAAAACAATCAGAAAAATAATCTTAACATTTTCATAAGAAAAAATAATTTTTTTTTTTCGAATATTTTGCGACACTAGGAGACACTTCAGGATTGGGCCTTTCGACAGTCAAAGGGTTAATGTAAAAATTTTTAATTTTGCACCAAAAGAATCTTAGAAAACTTATCTAACCTTATTATAACAAGCTAAATTTATTTTTGCCTAATCCAACTACGTAAATAAACATATACAGTGGACCCCCTCACACCGGACGCCTTGCATAACGGACAATCCGCATACCGGACGCTTTGATCGCTAAAATTTTGCCTCGCATACCGCCCAAAAACCCGCTCAGCGCCCTTCGTCCGAGACGCGTCCAATGTGCGGCCTGAGCCACGCTCACATGTTCCGCCGGTGGCATTGTTTACCAGCCAGCCTCCGCGGTAACATCCAAGCATACAATCGCAACATTTCGTATTATTACAGTGTTTTTGGTGATTTTTTTCTGGAAAATAAGTGACCATGGGCCCCAAGAAAGCTTCTAGTGCCAACCCTACAGCAATAAGGGTGACAATTACTATGGAGATGAAGAAAAAGATCATTGATAAGTATGAAAGTGGAGTGCGTGTCTCCGAGCTGGCCAGGTTGTATAATAAACCCCAATCAACCATCGCTACTATTGGTGGTACAGCTGCTGCTGCTGCTGCTGTACCACCGTCAGCTGCTGCTGCACTGTCAGCTGCTGCTGCACTGTCAGCTGCTGCTGCTGTACCACCGTCAGCTGCTCCTGCTGCTGTAGTACCGTCTGCTGCTGCTGTAGCATCGTCTGCTGCTGCTGTAGCATCGTCTGCTGCTGCTGTAGCATCGTCTGCTGCTGCTGTAGCATCGTCTGCTGCTGCTGTAGCATCGTCTGTTGCTGCTGTAGCATCGTCTGTTGCTGCTGTACCACCATCAGCTGCTGCTGCTGCTGTAGCATCGTCTGCTGCTGCTGTAGCATTGTCTGTTGCTGCTGTAGCATCGTCTGTTGCTGCTGTACCACCGTCAGCTGCTGCTGCTGCTGTAGCATCGTCTGCTGCTGCTGTAACATCGTCAGTTGCTGCTGTAGCATCGTCTGCTGCTGCTGTAGCATCGTCTGTTGCTGCTGTACCACCATCAGCTGCTGCTGCTGCTGTAGCACCGTTGTTGGTGTGGCTTATTGAGAATACCAAGAAACAATTAACCCCAGAGGATTTGCCACCCAGGATAGCCCAAAAAAGTCAGTGTCATCGAAGACTGTCTTAACTTATTTTCATTGGGGTCCTTAATCTTGTCTACCAGGATGCAACCCACACCAGTCGACTAACACCCAGGTGAACAGGGAAAATGCCTGGAACTAGTGCTCATATTGGTGAATTTAGAGCCAGCAAAGGTTGGTTTGAGAGATTTAAGAATCGTAGTGACATACACAGTGTGATAAGGCCTGTTCTGGAAGAAAATACCAAACAGGACCTACAGTACTCAGGAGGAAAAGGCACTCCCAGGACACAGTGTCTCATCAGTCATTGCTGCATCTTCAATAAAGGTAAGTGTCATTTATTCTTCATTTAGTAGAGTAGTACATGCACAATATATATTGTGCATGTACTACTCTACTATTGTGCATGTATCCTTCTCTTTGTGTGTAGGAAAATGTATATTTCATGTGGTAAATTTTTTTTTTCATACTTTTGGGTGTCTTGAACGGATTAATTTGATTTCCATTATTTCTTATGGGGAAAATTCATTCGCATACCGAACATTTCGCATAACAGCCAGCCCTCTTGCACGGATTAAGGTCGCTATGCGGGGGGTCCACTGTATTTTAAATACGTTTACAATAATTTAACACTAAACAAACACAATGAAATATATTTTTTTCACTAGGTTCAGAATGATTTTTGTGAAATTATTGCATACACAAATTTTTGCTCATCTTATATGGCAAGATAAGCATTGCTATTTAAGCCAAGATCTCAAGTATTACATATTCGGCACGACATTATATATATACAGTGGTCCCTCAATTATCGTCCATAATCCATTCCTGGAAGTGGGACTATTATCGAAATGGACGATTTACGAATCAATTTTCCCCATAAGAAATAATGTAAATGAAATAAATCCATTCCTGACACTCAGAAGAATTAAAACAAAAAAATTTTTTACATGAAATATATATGTAGTACATAAACAAAACAGTGGCACATGATGAATTAAACATTAACAGAATAACACTTACCTTTACTGGCGATTCTTCTTTGTGTATGGAAGACTGGAGAAGGAGACAGATTGGATGATTTACTGTTTGGAAGGGGAATCCCCTTCCATCAACACCTAGGGTACCAATTGCTTTTCTGGGGCTACTTCTCTTCTTCTCTGTTTCTTAATGCCACTAGAACCAGCTTGAGAGTCACTGGAGTCCTGTCTCGCAAAAAAAGTGTCCAGAGAGCTCTGTTTCTGGCATCTCTTAAAAACTTCCCTAAAATGGGCCAAGACTCTGTCACTGTACAAGTTGCCGATATGGATTGCAACATCCTTCTCTGGGTGATGTTTCTCCATAAATCTTTCCATCCTACCCCACATTTCAAAAATCTCCTTAATTTCTGAAGAAGGCACCTTCCACCATCTCTC
The DNA here is from genome assembly GCF_038502225.1 of Cherax quadricarinatus. Classification (NCBI taxonomy): domain Eukaryota; kingdom Metazoa; phylum Arthropoda; class Malacostraca; order Decapoda; family Parastacidae; genus Cherax; species Cherax quadricarinatus. The sequence goes on from NW_027196391.1 coordinate 82,409, forward strand.
TTCCTCCTCCTCTGCAGCAAGATTCAGAGCTACCATCTGTTGCTCTTCCTGCTGAAGCTCTTGCAGCTCCTCAGTGGTTAGTGCTTCGTTGT
>NW_027196391.1:87500-90000 GCF_038502225.1 Cherax quadricarinatus
GTCATGCAACTGCCTAGCCTTTTCACAAATAAGCGACGTCATAAGACTATCTCCTGCCAATTGTTTCTCATTTGTCCACACCAATAATAACTTCTCAACGCCTTCGAGTACTGGTGATCTCATTTTTGTCAGCATATTTACCCCCTTTGCAACAACAGCGTCCTTAATTTCCTTTCTCTTGGCTATGATGGAAGATATGGTTGTACGGGATTTGGTATACATCCTGGCCAGTTCGCCCACACGTACGCCACTATCATATTGTTCAATGATGTTTTTCTTAAATTCAAATTGTTCAATGATGTTTTTCTTAAATTCAATCGTATTTCTCACCTTCTTTACCAAAGGCTTGGCACTAGGAGCTTTCTTTGGAGCCATGGTAGCTTATTTAGCACTTGCAAGCACTAAAATATATGGTATACAGTATTATGAAATATTTCGCTGGAGCATGGTTCCAAAGAAAGCTTCTAGTGCCAGTCCTTTGGTAAAGAATGTGAGAAACATATAATTTATCAACATATAATTTATCAACCACTATCACAACTGCTTCCACTCTACCACCACCACCTTTGTATTTTTACATTAGAACATAAGAAAGGGGGATCACTGCAGCAGGCCTGTTGGCCCATGCTCGGCAGGTCCTTCACAATTCATCCCAGTATTGGGGGTTGCGACAGTCAAGGGGTTAAAGGAAACGTTTCGCCACGAGTGGCTTCTTCAGTCCTAATACAGAGAAAACTAAGAAAACGCATATACGTATATAGTGGCAGGAGTCAGGTGAAGTGACGCGTGGGTAGAGGTGGTAGTAGTAGTAGTGGAAGTGAGGAGGTGAGGTTAGAGAGGGGCTTGCTGACATCATGTAACAGCAGTTCCCAGGATAGGTAATATCCTCTTGATTAGTAATTTTGAAATACTGTAACTACCAGATTTTTGTTTTTTAGTGTTACTGACAGTGATTAGCGCAGCTTCAATGCATTTTCTCCGTCTTAAGTCGTCTTCTTTAATCACTAATTTAGCTTCATTTAATTTCATGAGGTATCCAACATCGTCCCTATGTTGAACACATGCGTTTTTACGGTCATCATTTCTGTAAGCATTTTTGTGTTCTGCGATCCTAATGTCCAGAGATCTGGCTGTTTCCCCTACATATACTTTGTCACACACCCCACATGGTATAGTGTAAATTCCTGCACTTGTGCCAGAATCACGCTTGGGTTTTTGTATCAGGTTCCTAATAGTAGTTGAAGAGCTGGTAGATATTTTAGCCAGTTTTCTGTCAAACATTTCTGAAACATTAGTGGCAACGTTGCTGACTGGTAAAACAATGTAACTTGGAGGCTTTTCTTCAACTTGACTGGTGTTGGTCTTGCTGAGGATACATGTCGCACGTTTCCTGCAGTCACATATGAAGTGTAGTGAACTAAAAGAGTTGGTGATGTATGTGCATTCTTCTTCGAGGAACTGCGGACTGGAAATTCTGTAGGCTCTCAGAAAGAAGCCAATAACTACCCCTCTTTTATTTCTTGTGTCATGGTGAGAGAAGAAATGTAGAAGATCGTTCTTGTAGGTAGGTTTCCGGTAGACTTTAAAAGAAAGTTTGTTTTCCCGTGCGTAGGAGAATGTCGAGAAAAGGTAATTGGTTGTCCTTCTCCTACTCTAGTGTAAATTTAATAGTAGGTTCCAGAGTGTTGATGGTGTTGAGGATGTCACGTACGTCTAGATTTTTGGGTACAATGACCAAAATATCATCAACGTACCACATCCATGTAACTGAACATGGGATGTTACTGAGGATCCGATTGGATTCCAGGTCCTCCATATATAAATTAGCAAGAACTGCACTAAGGGGGGATCCCATGGCTAGTCTGAAGAGTTGTTTGTACTTCTTGTCCTCAAACCTAAAACAGTTATTACGAACACAAAGTTCGGCAAAGCTCACAAAATCTTGGTGGGGTACAGGTAACTCTGTATCATTGTTAATCACCCTGCGAAGAAGATCAATGGCTTGATCAACTGGGACATTAGTGAATAAGGCAGTCACGTCAAAACTTGCAAGCTTCTTATCACTCATGTCGAGATCCCTGATACGGTTAAGGAGGTCATCCAAATGCTTTAGGTGAGCCTGACTGATTGTACCCAGGAGCTTAGACAAATATTTCGCCAAAACTCCTACCAGACTGTGTGGGATGCTGCCGATTCCAGATGTAATGGGTCTCATAGGCCAATTGGTTTGTGGGTCTTTGGTAAACCATAAAGTCTTGCTGACTTGGGGTTGGTAGGGATGAGGCACAAGAGCTTTTTACCTTCTTCTGATTTCCTGAGTATGCTGCGGGTCTTACTGAGAAAAGAATCTGTTTCTTTCTTCCATGCATAAAAAAACCATACCCCCGGCCGGGATTGAACCCGCGGTCATAGAGTTCGAGGATGGAAACGTATTTGTTGGCGTCATTCAATAAATCTTGCATCTTACTAATGTAGTCTGTACTGTTGAGGATGACCACTC
>NW_027196392.1:0-2500 GCF_038502225.1 Cherax quadricarinatus
TACGAAAGTAAAAGACTTGGCAGGCGGTGCAAAATACCCCCAGTTAAAAGTAGGGGTGCTATTGGTACACTAAGAGAAAACACTAAGTGTCCTGGGCCCAAGACTGTTCAACAGCCTCCCACCATGCATAAGGGGAATTAGCAGTAGGTCCCTGGCTGCCTTCAAGAGGGAGCTGGACAGATAGTCGGTGCCGGATCAGCTGGGCTGTGGTTCGTACATTGGACTACATGCGGCCAGCAGTAACAGCCTGGTTGATCAGGCCCTGATCCACCGGGAGGCCTGGCGTTGATCCCCACAATACCCTCCTGGTAGACTGTGTGTGTTTTTGAGTAGCTGCTAACTCGAAGTCATGTCTGAAAACTCGTCTACATCTCTCAGATGGATCACTGATGCTGTTAGTGACAGTACATAATCACAGCTTAATTTTCACTGCATTTTTTCCTACCAATAAAAAATATTCAACACGTTTAATTTTTTAAAACCCCTAAATTTTGAAGCCTTTGAACTAAGTCCCTTGAGTGGAATTCTTTCATATTCTTCTTTATATCCACAATGAATGCAATCAACTTGTGTCCATTTCTTTATTTCACTTCTTCAATTCTGTTGTAAAAAAAAATAAAATTTACAGAATTTCGTCAGTGAACATTTTTTTCGTTATTTTGAACAAGTTTCTGTTATTCAGATATTTTTTCCGATCTTTCCTTATTTTTTTCCACTGTTTTCATAACGACAACTATAATTGAATGTGCCCTTCCTATCACCTCTTTTACATAGTGAAACAATTTTTGATATATGTCATGTGTCCGTCAATTAGCTTTCCTGGAGTGAAATGCAGCAAATAATTCATTGGGCTCTATTTCGTTTAACTGATGCTAGTGTAAATTCAGCTGAGATATATATATATATATATATATATATATATATATATATATATATATATATATATATATATATATATATATATATATATATATATACATACATACACACACATACACATTATAATAACACTGCGACGAACCGAGGTCTCGAACCCATGTTGTTTTGGCCCGCCTCATGGTGAGCGAAAATCACATGACGCTCTAAACTACAGGACCACCAAATTCTACAAGAATCACGCACCCAGCTGTGCTAGGTGTTTTACGATCATCCGAGGACATATGGTGGTGTCGGTGCCTCCTCGGCTAGTCGCAGTGTTGTTATTGATTAAATATCACTCGTTCGTGGTTACAATATATATATATATGTCGTGCCGAATAGGCAGAACTTGCGATCTTGGCTTAAATAGCAACGCTCATCTTGCCATATAGGACAAGTGAAAATTTGTGTATGCAATAATTTCGCCAAAATCATTCTGAACCTAACAAAAAAAATATATTTGATTGTGTTTGTTTAGTATTAAATTACTGTAAACAAATTAAAAATATATTTAGTTGGGTTAGGCTAAAATAAATTGTTCTTGTTATAATAAGGTTAGGTAAGTTTTCTAAGATTCTTTTGGAGCAAAATTAATATTTTTTACATTAACATTAATGAAAAAATATATCTTTAAACGTATAAGAAATTTTTTTTAGAAAGGACTTAATTTTAAATGAGTTCTTGCTAATTGACCAGTTTTACATATTCGGCACGACATATATATATATATATATATATATATATATATATATATAAATATATATATATATATATATTATTGATGTGCCGAATAGGTAAAATTGGACAATTAGCAAGAACTCGTTTAAAATTAAGGCCTTTCTAAAATTTTCTCTTATACTGTTAGATATATATTTTTCATTTATGTTAATGTAAAAAATAATTTTGTACCAAAACTTCCTTAGAAAACTTACCTAACCTTATTATAACAAGTGTAATTTAATTTAGCCTAATTCAACTAAATATATTTAGATATGTTTACAATAATTTAATAAACCAATGATATATATTTTTTTTTTCGTTAGGTTTAGAATGTTTTTTTCCGAAATTATTGCATACACAGTAAATAGCAACGATCTTCTTGCCTTATTCGGGAAGAAGATCGTTGCTATTTAAGCAAAAATCAGATTGGAGAGAGAGTATGGAGGAGGTGAATATATTCAGATATTTTGGAGTGGACGTGTCAGCAGATGGGTCTATGAAGGATGAGGTGAATCATAGAATTGGTGAAGGAAAAAGGCGAGTGGTGCACTTAGGAGTCTGTGGAAGCAAAGAACTTTGTCCAAAGGAGCAAAGAGGGAATGTATGAGAGTATAGTTATACCAAGGCTCTTATATGGGTATGAAGCATGGATGGTGAATGTTGCAACAAGGAGAAGGCTGGAGGCAGTGGAGATGTCATGTCTGAGGGCAATGTGTGGAGTGAATATTATGCAGAGAATTCTAGTTTGGAAAATAGGAGGAGGTGCAGGATTACCAAAACTGTTATCCAGAGGACTTAATTTTAAATGAGTTCTTGCTAATTGACCAGTTTTACATATTTGGCACGACATATATATATATAT